>NW_027513073.1:0-279838 GCF_048772815.1 Callospermophilus lateralis
TGTAAGACCAACTCTGTCCCTGCTTTTCTTTAAATTTAGGTTGATAGAACAGTGTATTCTTAGGGCTAATAAAATGTTTGATTTGAGTTAGGAATAATCCTGCGGGATGAATAATGGTATTGGGAACCTGAGATATTTATAAAAATATAGAGGTTAAATATATGAATGAAAACCGAAATCTAGGTAATTTTGAAGCCCAGAAGGGCATTGGGCCCTTGATTGGGATACTTAACTTTGATTTACATTGTGTACAGATGTCTCAGATAAATAGATATACAATGGCATCGGACCTTGTAGCTTGGATGATTGAATGTTGAAGAGAACATCCAGTCAAAAACGGATAGTAGGTAGAATTAGGTACAGAGTTGGTTTAGGAAGAAGAGTGAGTATAGGATTTGGAACAAAAGTTCTGGAGCATTAGGGTTGTGGTTAGAGAGTGAAAGTGAACATAAGTTCATGTGAAGGGTCAGTCACAATGGTGAACTGGTGAAAATATGCAGGAAACCACATATCTTTAGAGACATTATGAAATCAGGCAAAGTATAAAGTGAGTGATATGATTATGCATTTTCAACAGGGTTGAGTTTGAATATATAATCTTAGGAAGAAACAAATTTCCCCTTCCTCTCCTGTTTTCTCTTTTCTTTCCACTATACAAGGTCTAATCTGGGACAGAAAAGATCCGTCCTTTATAGGGCATATCAGGACATATACAGGATTGCCTGGAGCCCTTAGTTTGGGTAATGATTTAGCAGATAAAACTACGCATGACATACATATTTTCTCTACAGTAGAAGAAGCTACAAATTTTCATAAAAAATTCCATGTCAATGCTAATACTATACATAAGCACTTTAAAATAACTAAGGAACAAGCTAGACAAATAATAAAACAATGTCAAAATTGTGTGACCATTTTACCACAAGTTAATCTTGGAGTCAATCCTAGAGGATTGATACCTAACCATATTTGGCAGATGGACGTCACAAACTTGCCAGAATTTGGAAAATTAAAATATTTGCATGTTACAGTTGATACTTCTTCTGAATTTTTGATGGACTCCCTTCATGCCGGAGAAAAAAAACTAAAGATGTTATAGCTCATTGCTTACAAAATTTTGCCACTGTGGGCATTCCAAAACAGTTAAAAACAGATGTTGCCCCTGGTTATACTTTTACCTCTTTTAAAGAATTTTGCTCATCATTTTGCATTACTCATATAACAGGAATCCCATACAATCCGCAGGGACAAGGCATAGTTAAATGAGCTCATCAAACTATTAAAACGTACTAATTAAACGAAAAAAAAGGAATTGGGAAGGGGTATATATTCCCCAAAGATAAACTTAAAATAACCCTTTTTACTCTAAACTTTGGAAATTTGGATTCATCAGGGCTTAGTCCTGTGGAAAGGCATATGTGTCCAAAAAATGTACATAAGCCCAAGGTACTTTGGAAGGATATTCTAACAGGACAATGGAAATGTCCTGACCCAGTAATTGTCTGGAGTTGGAGGTCTGTTTGTGTGTTTCCACAGGGAGAACAGCAGCCGATTTGGATTCCAGAGAGACTAACTAAAGCGATTTCTACAGATTAAAAGAATATGATTTGGCTCAAATCCATAACAGCTGATATCCAGAACTCCAGTTTGGCTATTCTTACATCTGTGACAAATCCAGGATGCTTTTTTCAATATCTATTTTATTATTACCCTTTCCCATGTCATGAAGTTCTATTTTGTTTTTTGAGCTCATACAAACCTAGGTTAATGTTTTGCTGATCAGTTCTATTTTTGGACTATAGAGTTTTTAGACATTGCAATGGAGATTTCACCTGTAAAATGTTATAAGGCCTTTACTCTTATGTTATGTGTTGTATGTATTATATTACGTGTGCACACTTGTGTTTTTTGTTATATGTTTGAATGTACGTATGTCCATATATCATATATGATGAGCGCTCATGAAAAAATGGATCCAAATATATTTTTATACACTTGATGTAAATGTTTAATTTAAATTGGGTAAACACCTGTTGAGGATTGTTTTAAAATGTGTACAAAAAAGGAGGTTAACAGATCTGTTTGTTTACTTTCACCTTTTCTTTTCATTATATTTAATAATTCTCTTCAAGACAATGTAAATTGTTAAGAAAATTGTTTTCTTTTAGAACCTTCTGGAATGTTACATAATTTTTCTTTGGCCATTATTGTCAAAATTCCTATCTTCATCCCAGTGCCTGGAAAGACAAAGATAAAACCAATCTACAGCTTCTGCAATAGCCATCACTGAACTGCTTGCAGAACTTGCCTGGACTATGTATCACCTGTATGCATTGTGAACTCACCTGCATGCATTGTGAACAACATGTTGGTGAATTGACTTGTGGTAGTGTTGGGGTATTTTTGCTGATGATGTCATCGGTGGTACAATTTTTCCAAAAGGAGCCGTCAATTGGCTTGGTGTATCTTCCTCCCTTCTGCTGTCATGGTCGTTGAGCTAAAATTTGGGGGCCAACAGAGGTGAGACAAAGAACCTCACCCCCCGCTGGTACAAAGACCTCTCCACAGGTGTGACTGTATACTGGACCTGTAGCTAGTGACGGGTAAGATCCAATTGCAATGGTACCAATCTAAGACTGGAGGCTGATACCATGAGGTCAGCTCATTCGATAATGGGTAAGCACCATATGTACTATTGGACAACCTAAGGCAGGCATGGTCCCTAAGCCACATGCTTGTTGTTTAAACAGAGAGGGGGAGGTGTTGAGAGGCACAGCCCAAGGGGCCAAACAAACTTTCAGACTGCCAGCTGATGATTGGCTAACAGCGGCCCCAGCAACATCAAGCTAATTGGCTCCTCTGCGGTGATGCTCATTGGAGATGCTCATTGAGCAGTTTCCCCACCCTTTCAGACTGCAAGCTGATGATTGGCTCACAGCAGCCCCAGCAATATCTAGCTGATTGGCTCCTCTGTGGTAATGCCATTGGGCTGTTTCCCCACCCTTTTAGACAACGGAGCTGCTCATTGTGGGACTTTTTGGGCTCTGCCCACATGACCCAGCCAATCGACCTCAAGAGAAGGAGTGTGGAGGTTGAGAGCTTGTGGGAAGCCAGTAGTGGCAGTTGGGCTCTGACGGTTTTTCCCGAGGAGCTAATTTTTAGTCATGTGTGGTTCTAAAAGTAATTTTAGTTTCTTTTGACAAGTGGCTCCTGAATTGTGCCCAGCCAGATTGCAGCAATCCTAAAGTGATGGAGAAAAAGAACCCAAACAGAATAGAAATACAAGCAGTTTAGAGAGGCATGGTGTATAGTTGGATTTACCTTTTGCATGATAAAGGGTAGGTGTTATTAATCTAGTCAATTTTAAATTGAAATAGTTCTCCATGTGTTTTATAGTTAACAAATATGTGAATTCCTATCTCCCTTTATCTGTAGCCTATTAAGCACATGTATTTTCGAATGTACATATAGAATCCTACCTGGTATCACATGTACATTTTTGTTAGATGGCTGACTTGGCAGATACAAATTTTTAGAAGAGGTCACTCCTCCTAAACGTTGTTGGAATTGAAAATTAAAACTATGGGTGAGCTTCCTAGTTGAACAATATAATACATAAATCCATGTTCAGAAAAATGAATAGTTTTGGATCTGTGGATGTTATATATTTCATGATGAATTTCGATTGGCATATATATTGCTACATTTTAATGCCTCTCTCTCTCTCTCTCTCTCTCTCTCTCTCTCTCTCTCTCTATATATATATATATATATATATATATATATATATATATATATATATATATACATACACACACACACTCTCCAGATTTTTCAGAATGTAAAATATATGTGTCTTATTATACAATCCCTAAATGCATTCATATTCATGAATGTGGATTTATAACCAAATGTTCACAAAGTTATTTTCAGAAATATTCATCCACCTTAAATACATATTGTATCCTAGTACTGAAATCAAAATTCAGTGAATGGTGCATAGAAGTCCTAATTTTTCTACAGTAACTGACCCACTTTAACATCAATGCAAGTAGATTCCTGTGGGACATGATGTGTATTTTGACCTTCATTTTTATTCAACACTGTTACATGACTATTTCTTCAGTTTATGCACATCATAGGATATATATTTCATTCACAATTTTGCAAATTGATAGGCTTTTGTTTCACTTTTAATCACTTCTTGCTTCAGTACACAAGTATTCCTCTATGTTTTTTGACTGGTCTTTTCATGATACTTCATTTTATTTTAGATTTCAATAATCACTTTTAAAGCAAAACTCACACACTCTTCATGATAAACCATAAACCTAATATTACCATTAGATGTATAAATGGTTGTAATGAATGTATGTATCTCAATATAAGATTTCCTGTAAATTTGTAAATATCAATTCAATCCAATATTTAAAGTTGGAACCAGTAATATTATTTATTCACAGTATGGTCTATTCATTCATTTTATCTATATTCCTAGACACAGGGAACACCTATTTGTACACCCTATACTAATTTATACACCTTCAAAATATTGCCCACAGAAATGGTGGAAGAAATACTCATGTCACCTGATCTACATATGCACTTTATCACAGTAATATTCTGGAAACAAAATGCAAAGTTCACACTTATGACTGTGCCAAAGCCTAAATGGAAAGTGTGCATGGATTACTAACAATATCCATGTCCAGATTGCCCAATTCTCTCAAATGTCAATCCTATTGGTGACTAAATATTTGATTCTTTCTAAGATTTTATACTCAACCTCTACCCTGTTGAAAATGTCTAATCCTATCACTCAATTTATACTTTGCCTGATTTCTTAATATCTCCATTGATATCTGCTTCCCCATATATTTTCCCCAGTTCATCATTGTGTCTGACTCTTCACATGTGGTGACATTTACATTCACTCTCTACCGCAAACCCTATTGCTAAAGAACTTTTTGTCCAAATCCTATACTCACTTTTCTTCCTAAACCTACTGACTATCTTCCTAATCCTACCAACTATGCCTATATGAGTGGATGTTTTCTTCTACATTCAATCATCCAATTTTCAAGGTCCTATGCCATTGTATATCGATTTATCTGAGACATCTGTTTAGAAGATATTTAAAAGCTAAGTATCCCAATCAAGGGCCCAATGCTCTTCTGGGCTTCAAATCTTACCTAGATTTCTGTTTTTATACTTATATTTCACCTATATATTCTTGTAAATATCACAGGTTCCCAATACCATTATTCATCCAGCAGAATGATTCCTATCCCAAATAAAACCTGTTATTACCCAAACCATACACTGTTCCCTCAATGTAACTTTACAGAATAGCAGGGAAAAAGTTGGTCTTACACTACAGGAATGTAGGGGATCTTCAACCTGCTGAGATCCTCAAAGGACCATGCAGAAATGATTTCTGGAGAAGTTGTAGGCAGCTATGAAGGACCTGAGGGAGGAAAACTCAACTTCCATGGTAAACAACCTGGTCAGAATGAAGGGATGTGTCTTTATCAGCCTCTTTCATCTTAATGTAGAGAAGATTGACCAAACCAGGCCTGTGTGGAGAGCTGTTCTCGGGTGCCTATGGTTGATATACCATTCCAACGTGTGAAAATGTCACAGGAAGTAGGGGCACCCTCCATCTCATGGGACCCTTGGAAGCAACTCTTAGGACAAAGTGGTTGCCAAGGCAGTGACTTCATTCACTTCCTGATTGAGGTTACCTCACATAACGTCCTGGGTGATGGAACTCTCTAAACGTGGGATTCAGAAAGCCAGGCAAGCACAACCAGTCCCAGTCCCAGTCCCAGTGGTCTCACTTTTTTTGGATTTACCAAGGACAGAGTCTGTCTTTCTTGGTACCTACTGATGTGAGGATGGCCAAAAGACAGGAAAGCTAAGAAGAGGGGCCTTTCCTGATAAAGCAGGTAGTAGCTCACCACTGGCTTCTGACAACTTCACACAACATTCTTCCCTCAATGCAGCACAAAGGTCCCTTTCACTCATGAAGAGGAGGTCCAACCCTCAACTGTTCTGTAAAAGACTTCAGAGAGAGAGGTTAAAGATTCCTGCAAAGCTGTTATGGAGGTTTCTAATATATTTAAGTTTTGGTCTATTTCTGCTTCTAACTGGGTCATTTGTTGTGTCCCATGGACCAGGGCAGTGGTTCCTGTGCCCACCCTTGTGGCAACTCCTATTCTTTATAGGATGGCTAAAGTGAGGGACATATGTTCCCAGTGAAACCGGGTTGTATGTCCCATCTATTCGATCTTCAAATGAACCTGCGTCATGATAGAGCATTCTGGGTAACATATGCACCATTACACAATTAATCACATCCGTTTTTCATTTCATGAAAACATCAACAATGTTTTAGTATATAGAATTATACTGTTGTAGGGACGGACAAGGCAAGGCACCTAAGATAGCACCAAAGACAGTGAAACAGTCCTATTTGGTTGCACCCAGATTCAGAGGGCATTGCTTCGGTTGTAATCAATTAATCTTCTGAATTCCAAGTTTAGGTAGTTTCAGAATTTTGTACCCAACATGTAAGAGAAGTGGCTCAGAAGATCACACTCTGCAGAAGTTCACAAAAAGCTGTTTTTGTTTCTGTTTTTTTTTTTCTGTTCTGGGCAAGTTAACTTTTCAAGGACAACTGGGTGGGGGAGAGCTTTTACTTCCCTTTCTTTTTTTCCCACTGCCAGCTGTTACCATGGAGCCCAGATGGTAACTTATTTATCTTAGAAATGTTGCCATCTCTGTGAAGCCCCAGTTCAAGGCCAGAGGAATTGTTCACATATTTTGTGAAAAACTAGTAAGGGGGTGTCTAGCTTAGGAGTGCTGATTATTTTTAGCCAGTGGCCAAGTGGAACAGGGCAACATTAAAAGAGGAAGGTTATCTACACTGAAATCGTTTATAGGGACTTTTTTGCTGAAAGTCCTAAAGTCAGCCATGGTGAAGACTCCTGGAGAAGGTCAGTGAAAACTTTTATGTGGGCCTGGTACAGAGGGGGGAGACAGAGAAGTCGGGGCTTAGAGCAGCTTCATGGATCTGAGAATGAGAAAGGAGAGATGTAAAAGAATAATGGGAAAGGGGTTTGGGATATTCCTAGCAACAAACCTTGAGCAGTAGAACAGGTAGAGCAGAGGGGAAGAAGGGAGTGAGTATCCACAAAGCCTGTGAGGGACTTTAAATTTTTAGTAACCTGTTTTCAGTGATGAAAGAGCAACTTTAAAGGCCATTTTCATTACATTTGGATAAGGGTCTGAGGGCTCTCCTGAGCTGGTTTGAGCTATGGGTTAGCTGGAAAGAGGACCTGGTGGGACCCAGTGCAGGCAGTGACAAGAGAAGAGAGGAGTGAGTCGGTGGAGGGGTACCTCAGTACCTGCTTCTCAGCCAGGGGGCAATGGTCTGAGAACCGGTGTTGGTTTGGGTTTTTGATCTAGTAATTGAAGGGAAGAAATCAGGTTGCTGAGTTTGGAGTGACAGCAGATAGTCTGGAGAAGAAGGCTGAGGGTGAGGATCTATTGGAGAAGCATAGTTCAGGATGTGAGCGAAGGAGGGAAAAGGCCTCCACATAGGGGAATCTCCTTTTACCCTTTTGGGCACTTGCAGAAGTTAAAAAGGTCACACAGTATTTGAGGATCTAGAGACCCCTCTGGGGGCCATGGGTTTTGGTTATCTAATTGGTCATATGGCCAATGCTGTGTACAGAATTTGATGAGGAGTTCGGGTTCCATCAGGAAGCCCCTGTATCCTCACATCCCCATGACTTACAGAAGAAATTGGCTTTTCCTCCACACAGCTGTTGCTGTTTGTGGCTTTGATTGTCTGCCGGGCAAACATAGTAATCTAGGCTAGCCAACCTGCACCTGGCTTACCTGTCCCGACATCCATAATGTTTGTTTCCATTATTTATGGTACAAAAGGTATTTAATGGAATTTTAGTGGGATCCTCTTCATCAGGGATATCCTAATAGGAAAGACCTATAGCCAGCTAACAAATGTCTGGGTGGAGAAATGGCCACCAGGTCCCAAAGTGGGCTATATGTGAGATAGATTATACTTCTTCTCCAGTAGGATTTGTGATCAGCCATCGCTGCTGAAAGGGCTGATGAGGGTTAGAACTACTGGTGGTCAAGGAGAGACTCTATAGCTTCATCCACCTGGCGAATACACAATTTGAAAGGGTTACCAGTCTCTTCCAGTTTCCAGGCAGAGTCTGGACAGGGTGCAGGCTTGAGATGAGAGGCCAGGATCCAGGAAGTGATTCTGTCTACCTTTACCACTGTAGGTGTTATAAGTAGAACCTGGTATGGTCCTTTCCAATGGGGTTCCAGGGATGACACCTGATGTTGTCTTACATAGACAAAGTCTCCTACTTGATATTGATGTGGAGTCCCCTCATCTCCAGGTTGGTAGGCAGTGGCCAGCTGTTTTCACAGGTATCACTGAGTTCTTTCAACAGCTGTAAGTCTGTCAAGCATGGTGGTGTGGAAGGGATCGTTAGGTCTTAGAGTTTGGTTAGGTCCCTTACTGGAATAGGGGCCCCATAGGGAATTTCATAGTGGGTGAGGTTACACAAAGAAACAGAGAGAGAATTTCTTGCATGAAACATTGCATAAGGCAGAAGCATTGTCCAATCTTTTATGTCGGTCTCTAAGCTTAATTTCATTAAGGTCTCTTTAATGGTTCTATTCATTCATTCTACCTGTCCTGCACTCTGTGGTCTATAAACACAATGTAATCCCCAGGGTACTGGCTAACCCCTAACGTACCTGGGTCATGAATGCAGGTCCATTATCAGACTCTGTTACCTTAGGCAGGTCGTATCTTGGAAAAAAATCTTCCAGGACCTTCTTGACCACCATTTGTGCTGTTTCTTTCTTTCTTTCTTTCTTTCTTTCTTTCTTTCTTTCTTTCTTTCTTTCTTTCTTTCTTTCTTTCTTTCTTTCTTTTTTTTGGTGGGGAAGGCTTTAATCTATCCTGAAAATGTATCTACAAAGACTAGGAGATATTTAAGTCCATACCTTGCATGCTTAATTTCAGTAAAGTTCACTTCCCAGAATTGTCCTGGTATTTTTCCTCCTAGGTGCTTTCCTCCAGGAAGCTTGGAAGGGTAAACATAAACCAATTGATGGACCCGACAGGCTTTTGTTACCCATTCAGTCCTTTTGCTGTGATTTGGTTAGTGGAAAACTCTGTTCTTGATCCTTCAGAAATGCCTGCAGTTTCTTTGAACAAAGTTGAGTGAGTTGATGTACATTTTCTACTGACATAGTTAGAGCCATGACTATAGGAGTTTTTACTGAAGGATTTAGAAATCCCACTTGGTTGCCTTCAGGGTTAAAAGTTATTTTGGCCCAGAGCTTGGTGAGCAGATCTCTGCCCATCAATGGGGCCAGGCATTCTGTGATTACTAGGAAGGATTGATGGATTTTCCTTTTCCCAGGTCCATGGTCCTCTTAGTTGTTCAAGCCTGATACTTACTGCCATTTGCCCCTTGAACTAGAGACCTTTTATTTGATAGATGGCCCAATGGGACCTTAAGGGCTGAGTATATTGCCCCTGTATCCACTTCAAAGTTTACTGGGGTCCCCTATACTTCAAAAGTTACCCTGAGCTCCGGGAGGGGATGATAGCCCCGACTTTTGGAGTCATCCTCAAGAGTCAGAATGGCTGGCAGGAGTGGCTGTCTCTTTCTAGGGAACTCTTTGGCCCAGTGTCCTTTTTTTTACAGTAGGCACAGTGATCTGAGGCAAGGAGTGGCCTCTGGCGTGGGCCCAGGTATCCCTTCCTGTCTCCCTGTTTCTTAATTTCTGGCATATTTGTTGTTGTGACCAGGACCTTAGTCAGCGCCTTAGTCTGTCTTTTGTTTCTTTTATCCTCCCTTTGTTCCCTTCTCTTTCTCAGTTTCTCTCTTAAAGTATACCTTCTCGGCTTCTCTGACTAAATCTCTCAAAGTCATATCTTGTAATCCATCTAAGCATTTTAACTTTCTTTTAATATCCAGGGCAGCTTGCCCAATAAAGGCCATTGTGACAGATGACTTTTGATCCTCTGCCTGAGGATTGAAAGGAGTATATCTTCTATATGCCTCCATAATTCTCTATAGAAACATAGAGAGAGGTTCTTCAGGCCCTTGAATAATCTCTCTTACCTTGGCCTAATTAGTTGGTCGCCTAGCGGCCGCACGGAAACCCACTATTAGAGCCCGGTGATAAGTGAACAGATGCTCCCTACCTTCAAAGATTTGGGGGCCACAGTTGGGTTGGTTCAAAGGAAAGCTGGCTTTGATTATCTTGGGAAGTTGTGTCAGTCACGCATCTGGTCAGAGGATATTTTTTTCCAGCTTCCAGGAGTATTCTATTTTGATCCCCTGTCATGAAGACAGTCCCTATGAGTTGTTGGCAGTCATCTCAAGTAGGCTAGTGTGAAAACATCAATGACTCAACCAGACCTGTGTGCCAGGTGGGGTGCTCAGAAAAAGGGGGATTGTTATATTTCCAATTATGTACGTCTGAAGAGGAGAATGGCCAAAACTGGTAGGCTTGCATTTTTTCCCCCATGGCCGTCGTCAATCTTTGGCCCATAGGGATGGAGGGGGAGCATCATGGGAGTTTCAGTGTTTTCAACTATTCACTGCTGGCGAGTTCCTATAGCCGGGCCAGCTTCCTCAAGGGAAAGAAGGGCTGTGTGTGCCACTGGGGAGCTATCTGGAGGGTGCTGTGCTCCTCCAATTGCAGAGAGGCTGAGTCAGCAGCAGGGGAATCACTTAGAGGGTGTTGGGGATTGGGGGAAGAGGGCAGGGGATAAGGAGGGGGAGGAGAATCCAGTAGAGTCAAATCTTTTGACTCAGGGAGAACAGAGGGTGGAGAAGGAAGAAGAGCAGAGGGTTTGAGAGATCATGGGGGAAGGAGTAGGAGCAGGGGCAGCGGTAAGGAAAGGCTTCACCCATGGAGGAGGAGATTTGCAGAGGTCCTGCAAAGTTAAGATATATGGCGGAATGATCCAGATGGCTATGTGGCCCTGGCTAAAAGACAATATCTCTAACTTTTTAAATTAGTGGGAAGTAGAAAGATCCTTCTAGAGGCCATCCGACTCGAAAGGTGGGTCATTCTGAGGCACAGAGCGTCTTCCAGGTCCAGTGTTTTACTAAATAAAAAAGATTCTGAGCCCTTATGTGGACTTTGGGCCAGTGATCAATGGTCAGGGACAGAGGCATTGAAGTGCTCTGTCCCATAATGAAAGATACACAAATAGTGAAAGCCACGACACATGGGGTCTCACATTCGCAGCTGCTGGATTTCAGTGGAACCTCCATATGAAAAGGTCAGGCAAGCCTTGGAGGAAGAGACCACAAAGAGATTGTCACATGCAACAGCAAAGGGTTTATTGGGGGTCCAGCATGCTGGGGCTCAGAGCTCAATTGAAAAGAGATGAGAGTCCTGAGAACACCTTAAGCAGAGTTTATATAATTTTCTTGGAGAGGGCAGGGAGGAAAGTTTATTGATGGGTCCGGGTGAGTGGGCAGTGTGCGTGCACACGGGTGAGGGAGTACATTCTGCAGTTTGGCAGTTGGGGAGAGCACATTCTGGGAACAAGATTAGCAAAGAGTTCTCAAGATTTCAAAAGTGTTTTGTTAAGCATACAGAGAAACAGGAAGTGACAAGTACCTATTTTATTAACCTTTCACTACCGACTATCCCTTTTTGACTGGATGTTCTCTTCTACATTCAATCATCCAAGGTACAAGGTCCTAGGCCATTGAATATTGATTAATCTGACACATCTGTGCAGAACCTAATTCAAAGCTAAGTATCCCAATCAAGGGCCCAATTCTCTTCTGGGCTTCAAAACTTACCTAGATTTCTGTTTTCATACATGTATTTCACCTATATATTCTCATACATATCACAGGTTCCCAATACCATTATTCATCCAGCAGAATGATTCCTAACCCAAATCGAAAATGTTATTAACACTAACCGTACACTTTCCCCTCAATCTAACATTACAGAGAGGAGGGACAGAGTTAGTCTTACAATACAGGAATGTAGTGGATCTTCCACCTGCTGAGAACCTCAAAGGTCCATGCAGAAATGTCCTCTGGAGAAGACGTAGGCAGCTATGAAGGACCTGGGAGAGTAAAAGTCATCTTACATGACAAACAACCTGGCCAGGATGAAGGGTTGTGTCCAAATCAGCCTCTCTCGTCCTAATGTAGAGAAGATGGACCAAACCAGGCCTCTGTGGAGAGCTGTTCCCAGGTTCCTATGGTTGATATACGAATGTAACTTGTGAAAGTGTCACAGGAAGTTGGGGCAGCCACCATCTCATGTGACCCTTGGAAGCAACTGTTAGGACAAAGTGGTTGCCAAGCCAGTGAACTCATTCAGTTCCTGAAGGAAGTGACCTCACCTCACTTCCGTGGTGATGGAACTCTCTGAACATGGGATCCAGGAAGCCAGGCATCCAAGCCAGTCTCAGTCACAGTCCCTGTGGGCTCACTTGTTTGGATTTACCAAGGACAGAGTCAATCTTTCTTGGTACCTACTGATGTGAGAATGGCCAAATACCAGAAAAGCTCTGAAGAGGGGCCATTCCTGAGAAAGCAGGTAGTGGCTCACCACTAGCTCCTGACAACTTCACAGAGTTGACCAAGGAGACCAGATCTGATAAAGGACAGGCCATTTTGGGAGAACATAGTATGGTCCAGAAGTCAGAGGACACTCTGGATAGTCACAGACCTACTTGAGGGAAGCAGGTGCCTTTTTGGGTGTTGGTGTGGGTTTGTGGTTTTGTCTCATGTTCTGAGAATAGGTAGGAAAGACGGTTTTGTGGTTTGGAGTGAAATGTTTCTACTAAGTCGTTTCACAGGGCGTGTGTTTCTATGTCTGTGTACCTCACTGTGTCCGTGGTTGTAGACATTAGAAAAAAAGAATGCATCAATGGAAGTGTCCTGTCTATTAGAAAGCTTCCGAGCATTCATCCTGCCCAATTAATGAATGGACCAGGGCTTGCATAATCAATGGGTAACACCTGCTATCTTCCTAAGTTCCAGTTTTCTTCCTGAATTCTGGCCACTCTCCAGAATAGGCTCATGGTTTTGTGTCCAAGATATGTACCACCACCAAGCTCTGTCACATGGCCATATACTGGATAGCTGAAGGGAATGGTGAGCATCTCAGAAAACTCAGATATCAGTGTGACTACTAACATCTCAGTGGAGAAACCGTGGTTGGGCCTTTTGCTTAACAATTGTTCTTTTCCCCTGAGTCAGGAAGGACTTTGCCTCAGGCCAACCCGTTTGTGAAGCCTGAAGAAAACCGTTTTCAAATGGAAATCAATGGGCATCACCAGTGTCTCTTTGCTTAATTGCTTTGGAAAGGGATGTGTCTGAATCAGGCTCTTGGCCCAGTGTGAGGCTGTGGCTTAGATTGTCAGCACCTGATGGATGTAAAGAAAGATCCCATGTATGCATCCAACACCAAAATGGCCAAAAGAGCAGTCATTGTGGGTGAATTCTCTTGTCTTTCTCTGTAAGTTTCCTGACCTCCATCAAGTGAGAAAAAGGATCTTTTGGGTCTAATGAGTTCTTTAAAGCCCTGCAGAGGCTAGCCCATTGGTGCTTGGGTTTTATCATGACTCCAATACACATAAATAATCTAAATCCCACAGTCAGTAGGCCTCAAATTGGAGAAGTGGAGCAGTATTAAATGCAGGCCTATTGGATCACTCCTGTTTCACAGGAAGGGTGTCCAGGCCACTCAAACTTTAGGCAAACGAGGGGCAAGGGAGCTTATTTTGGATACTGTCTTGTACTGTGCTCCTCATGGAAACCTCTAGCAAGAGGTTATGTTCAGTGTCTATATGAAATAAAATGAGGGCCATGTGGGATTTTTTTTGGTTTCAATTGTTTTCATTTGTGTGGCGGTTGGAAGAGGTGACTGGGTCCACCTGGGCTTGAACAGTGGCGTGATTCCCCTTAGAGAGTGAGTTCTGAAACTGACCTCAGAGAAGTATTGCCATGACTTGTGTTGGGATTTTAGGAGGACACGCATGAGAGTCACCCATGGAAACTGAGATATAGGCCCAGGGTACCTTTCCACAGAGCACTGGGAATCTCAGCCAGGATATCACATGATTTTATTCTTAAAGGCATGTCAGCCATAGTTGAGAATCAAAACAAACATGGACCTCACATTGTAGACCTCAATGAGCCTGGCTTCATGTGACCTTTTGGCCACTCTTTGGAAAGTCTTGCCTGTGAGAGTTCTCGATAGCGTTCATTGAAATGAGCATCCTCACCATTTAATGGTTCCCGAATGAATTAAAACCCACAGTGCCTCCAACTTCATCCTTGAAAAATGCCTAGATAAATACCATGAAATTTTTGAATTTCCCATGACCTGGTCGCACTGGGAACATTTGGATGTCCTACATCATTCATGAATCTATCAGGCAGTGCCTTGATTGACTGGGATTCATAAAAATGGTGTAGAACAGAGATACCAGTAAGTTGGAGCCTACTGAGTGGTGGGCCTAGAGCAGAGGTGGGAAGGTGTATGATAAAACATCTTTGTGAGGCCATGTCAATCTGCCATTAGCTTGCAAATTGCTTGTGACTAACATGGTGCAGCCAGCAGAATGTTCAATGAAATGGCATATTGTTATATGGAGAGGTTTCAGGGCAATGTTCAGAACCAGGTTTCTATGGACAAGGGGGCAAGCTATGAGGGATAGAAGCCTGCTTGGTGCATTCTCCTGAGAACCCTGACCCACCGCACAAGACAGAACTCCCTCCACCACTGTGTCCCATTTGAACTCCTTGTATATCGTGAAGCAAATACCAAAGTCCCAGTGCAGCAGCAAGAAACACCATGAAAATTGGAGGATGACCAAATGGCTTCACAGTCCCCCAGGGAGACACTTAGCCCACAATGGCCACAGTTTACCTACAAAGAGAGAATTCAGCACTGCTACCTCATGTACATTGGAAAATAAGAATCCATGTCCTCCAGGTCACATAGATGCAGACCCAGCTTTGATGGTCTCACTAGAAAGAAATCAAAAGCTCCTGAAAACAATATATATTTCAAGTGCCCAACCACATAGGCAGTTTCCCAAGAAGTCTTTAGGGCACCAGAGCTCCACATTTGAGAAATGTTTACTGTGTCCCTTACTTTGGGAAACTCCTCTAACACCTCCAAGGTTGTGAACTCGTGAGCATATTCCATTCCAGATATGTATTCACAGGTTTTCTAACTCTTCTTCTCTAATTCTGTATTACTTGGGGCGGAGTTAATTACAATAAATTTTTCTGGAAGAGAATTAGAAGATTTTTGTGTAGCACATATTTGCATACACATTGTGTTCATTTTCCAATTTTCCATTCGAAATACTGATTCCCTGACACTAACCCATAGCTTGCTAGACTCTGACTACTAATCCTAATGTGATGGAGAAAAATAACTCAAACAGAATAGAAATACAAGCAGTTCAGAGGAGGGGTGGTGTATAGTTGGGCTTGCCTTTTGCAATATATAGGTTTGGAGTTATAAATCTAGTCAATTTTTAATTGAAGTAGTTCTCCGTGTGTTTTTAAAGTTAACAAATATGTGAATTCCTGTCTCCCTTTCTGTGTAGCCTATTAAGCACATGTATTTGTATATGCACATATTGAATCCTACCTGGTATCACACGTACATACTTGTGAGGTGGCCAACTTGGTGGCCAACTTGACAGATACAAATTTTGGAACAGAAAATTCAACCTATGGGGGAGCTTCCTAGTTGAACAACATTATATATAAATCCATGTTCAGTAAAATAAATATTTTTGGATATGTGGATCATACAAATTTCACGATGAATTTTGATTGGCATATATATTGCTACTTTTTAATTGCTCTGTGTGGGTTTTGTGTGTGTGTGTATATATATATATATATATATGTATATATATATATATATATATATATATATATATATATATATATATATATTCTCCAGATTTTTCAAAATGTAAAATATATGTGTCTTATTATACACTCCTAAATTCATTAATGTTCATATATTTGGATTTCTAATCAACTTTTCACAAGATTATTCTCAGAAATATTCATCCACCTGAACTACATATCTGTTTCCTAGTTCTGAAAACTAAATTCAGTGAATGGTATATACAAATGCTAATATTTCTACAGTAACTTACCCAGTTTAACATCGGTGCAAGTAGATTCCTATGTTCCATGATGTCTATTTTGACGTTCATTTTTATTCAACACTGGTATATTAGTTTTCTTCATTTTATGCACATCATACGATATATATTTCTTCCACAATTTAGCAAATTTATAGGCATTTGTTTCACTTTCAATCACTTCCTGCTTCAGAACACATGTATTTCTCCAGCTTTTTTGACTGGTTTTTTCATGAGACTTCTTTCTGAACACATTGTTTTCGATTTCCATAATCACTTTTGGGGCAAACTCACACACCCATCGTGATAAACCATAACTCTATTATTACCATTAGATGTATAACTGTTTGGAATGAATGATTGTATATCAACATAAAATTTCTTATGTATTTTCAGATATCAATTCAATCCAATATTAAAAGTGGAACCTGTTATATTATTTATTCACAGTATGGTCTATTAAGGCATCATCTCTATATTCATAGACCCAGGGTCTATGTATTTGTATCCCCAATACTAATTTATAAGTCTTTAAAATATTGCTTTCAGAAATGGTGGAAAAAATACTCTAGTCACCTGATATACATATACATTTCATCACAGTAATATTCCTGACACAAAATGCAAGGGTCACACTTATGACTGTACCAAAGCCTAAATTGAATGTGAGCATGTATTACTAACAACATCCATGTCCTGGTTCCCTAATGCTCTCAAATATTATTCCTATTGGTGACTACATATCTGTTTCTTCCTAAGATTATATATTCAAACTCAACCCTGTTAATAATGTCATATCCTACCACTCACTTTGTACTTTGCCTGATTTCCTAATGTCTCCATTGATATCTGCTTTCAAATACCTTTTCTCCAGTTCATCATTGGGAATGACCCTTCAAATGTGCTGACATTTACATTTACTCTCTCACCAAAACCTTATTGCTAAAGAACTTTTGGTCCAACTCCTAGACTCACTCAAATGGGTTCTTCAAAGCCCTGCAGAGGGAAGCCCAGAGATTTTTGGGTTTTCTCATGACTCCAATTCACATAAAGTATCTAAATCCCACAGTCAGTAGGCCTCAAATTCGAGAAGCAGAGCAGCATTAATGGCAGGCCTATTTGATCACTCCTGGTTCACAGGAAGGGTGCCCAGGCCACCCTGACTTTAGGCAAATGAGGGGGAAGGGAGCTTATTTTGGACACTGTCTTGGACTGTGTCCCTCATGGAAACCTCTAGCAAGGGATTATGATGAGTGTCTACATGGAAGAAAATGAGCTCCATGTGGGAGTGTTTTGTTTTTAATTGTGGTCACTTGTGTGGCGGTTGGAAGAGATGAATGGGTCCACCTGGGCTTGAACTCTCGTGTGATTCCCCTTAGAAACGGAGTTTTGGAAATGACCTGAGAGATGTATTGCTATGAATTGTGCTGGGATTTTTGGAGGCCAGGCATGAGAGTCGCCCATGCATGACAATACGCCTCAAATTGGAGAAGCAGAACTTAATGTCCAAATCCTTTACTCACCCTTCTTTTTAATCCTACCATCTATCTTCCTAATCCCAGATAAATACCATGATATAATTGAAATTCCTATGACCAGGTGGCACTGGAGAATCTTGGATGTCCTGTTTCTGATCATGAGTGTACCAGACAGTGACTTAATTGACTTGGTTTTATGAAAATGGTGTAGAACAGAGATGCCAGTAAGTTGGAGCCTGCTGAGTAGTGGGCATAGAGCAGTGGTGTGCAGATGTGTGATAAAATATCTGTGGTGGGGTCATGTGGATCTTCCATTGGCTTCCAAATGGCTTGTGACTGAAATAGTGTAGCCAGCAGACCCTTATATGTAAAGGCATCTCGTTATATGGAGAGGTTTAACGTCAATTTTAAGAAACAGGTTGCTATGGTCAAGGGGACAAGCTATGTTGGATAGAAGACTTGTTGGTGCATTCTCCTGGAGAACCTGACCCACCACACATGACAGAACTCACTCTAGCATTTTGTCGCAGTTGAACTCATTGTATTTCGTTAAGTAAATACCATACTCCCAGTGCAGCAGCAAGAAACACCACAAAAAGTGGAGGATGACCAAATGGCTTCACAGTCCACATGGGGAGACACTTAGACCCGAGTGGCCACAGTTTACCTACAAAGAGAGAATTCAGCACTGCTCCCTTATGTTCATTAAAAAAAAAGAAACCATGTTCTCCAGGTCACATAGATGCAGACCCATCGTTGATGGTCTCACTACAAATGAAGCTAAAGCTCCTGTTTGTGGAGTGTTTACCCTGACCCTAACTTTTGGAAACTCCTCTACCACCTCCAAGGTTGTGAACTCCTGATTATGTTCCATTCCATATATGTATTCACAGATTTTCTAACTCTTCTCCTCTAATTGTGTCTTATTTGGGGTGAAGGTAATGGCAATTCATTGTTCTGGATGAGAGTGGGAATATTTTTGTGTGGCACATATTTGCATACACATTGGATTCATTTTCTTATTTTCCAATCAAAATACTGAAACCATGACACTAACTCATACCCTACAAGACTCTGACTACTAATCCTAATATGATGGAGGAAAAATAACCAAAACAAAATAGAAATACATGCAGTTCAGTGGAGGCATGGTGTATATTTGGACTTGCCTTTTACATGATAAAGGGTAGGTTTTATAAATCTAGTCAATTTTTGGTTAAAATAATTCTCCATGTGTTTTTAAAATTAACTAATGTGTGAATTCCTGTCTCCCTTTCTCTATAGACTATTCAGCACATGTATATTTATATGCACATATAGAATCCTACCTGGTATCACAGGTTAATTTTTTTGTGTTTTCTGACTTGGAAGATACAAATTGTGAGAAGAGATCCCTCCTCCTAAACGCTGTTGAAACTGAAAATTCAACCTATGGGTGAGCTTCCTAATAGAAAAACATTATACAAAAATCCATGTTCAGTAAAATAATTATTTTTGCATATGTGAATTATATATATATATATATATATATATATATATATATATATATATATATATATTTAATGATGAATTTCGATTAGCATATGTATTGCTACTTTTTATAGTCTGTGTGTGTTTTGTGTGTGTGTATATATATATATATATATATATATATATATATATATATACATACTCTCCAGATTTTTCAAAATATGAAATATATGTGTCTTATATATACTCCCTAAATTTATTCATGTTGATGTATTTAGATTTATAATCGATTTTTCACAAGATTATTCTCAGAATTATTCATCAACTTGAAATATATATTTGTTTCCTAGTACTGAAAACTGACTTCTGTGAAAGCTGCACACAAATCCTAATATTTCTAGAGTAACTGACCCAGTTTAATATCAACGCAAGAAGACTCCTATGGGACATGACATATAATTTGACATTCATTTTTATTCAACAATGGTACATTACTATTTCTGCAGTTTATGCACATCGTAGGATATATATTTTATCCACAAGTTCACAAATTTTTAGACATTTGTTTCAATGTCAATCACTTCCTGCTTCAGAACACAAGTATTCCTCCATGTTTCTTGACTGGTCTTTTCATGAGACTTCTTTCCAAAAATATTATATTTGATTTCCATAATCAGTTTGAAGCAAAACTCACACACACTTCAGGATAAACCACAACCCTAATATTACCATTAGATGTATTACTGGTTGAAATGAATGTATGTATATCAATATAAGATTTCCTGAATATTTTTAGATATCAATTTAATCCATTATTTAAAGTTGGAAAAAGTAATATTATTTATTCACACTACGCTCTATTCATGCATTATCTCTATATTCATAGACACAGGGTACATCTATTTTTACCCACAATACTAATTTATACATCTTCAAAATATGGCTCCAAAATTGGTGGAAGAAATACTCATGTTACCTGATCCACATATACATTTTATCACAGTAATATTCTGGTCAGAAAATGCAAACATCACACTTATGATTGTACCAAAGTCTAAATGGAAAATGAACATGGATTACTAAAAACATCCATGTCCAGGCTGCCTAATGCTCCCACTTGTCAATCTTTTTGGGGACTACATATTTGTTTTTTCCTAAGATTATATATTGAAACTCAATCATATTGAAAATGTCTAATCCAATCACTCACTTTACACTTTGCATGATTTCCTAATGTCTCTATGGATATCTGCTTTCCTACATATTTTCCCCAGTTCATCATTGTGACTGATTCTTCACACGTTCTGACATTCATATTCACTCTCTACCCGAAACCCTATTGCTAAAGAATTTTTGGTCCAAAACTTATACTCACTCTTCTTTTTAAACTTACAACTGTCTTCCTAATACTACCAACTATCCCTTTTATCCTGGATGTTCTCTTCGACATTCAATCATCCAAGGTACAAGGTCCTATAACATTGTATATCAATTTATCTGAGACATCTGTGCAGAACATAATTCAAAGCTAAGTATCCCAATGAAGGTCCCAATGTCCTTCTGGGCTTCAAATCATACCTAGATTTCTGTTTCCATACTTATATTTTACCTATATATTCTTGTAAATATCGCAGGTTCCCAATACCATTATTCATCCAACAGAATGACTCCTCACCAAAATCGAACCTGTTATTAACCCTAACCATACACTGTTCCCTCAATCTACCTTTACAGAAGAGCAGGGACAGAGTTTGTCTTACAATACAGGAATGTAGGGGATCTTCCACCTGCTTAGAAACTCAATGGTCCAAGCAGAAATGATCCCTGGAGAAGTATTAGGCAGCTATGTAGGACCTGAGAGAGCAAAAGTCATCTTCCATGGCAAACAACCTTGTCAGGATGAAGGGTTGTGTCTGAATCAGCCTCTCTATTCTTAATGGAGAGAATATGGACCAAACCAGGACAATGTGGAGAGCTGTTTCTGGTTCCATATGGTTGATATACCATTGTAACTAGTGAAAGTGTCAGAGGAAGTAGGGTATCCTCCATCTCATGGGACCCTTGGAAGCAACTGTTATAACAAAGTGGTTGCCAAGGCAGTGAACTCATTAAATTCTTGAAATAAGTGACCTACCTCACTTCCTTGGTGATGGAACTCTCTGAATTTGGGATCCAGGAAGCCAGGCACACAGAGCCAGTCCCAGTCTCAGTCCCAGTGGGCTCACATGTTTGGATTTACCAAGGACAGAGTCTGTCTTTTTTGGTACCTACTGATGTGAGGATGGCCAAATGCGAGGAGAGTTCTGAAGACGGGCCTTCCCTGAGAAAGCATGTAGTGGTCAGAACAGGCTCCTGACAACTTCACAGTGTTTGACAAGGAGACCAGATCTAAGACAAGACAGGCCTTTTCGGGGGAACATAAAATGGCCCACCAGTCAAAGGACACTCTGGATAGTCACAGACTTACTTGGGGGAAGGAGGTGCCTTTTTGAGTGTGTGTGTGTGAGTTTGTGGTTTTGTCTCATGTTCTGAGAATAGGTAGGAAAGGCGGTGTGTTTGGTTTGGAGTGGACTATTTCTAGAAAGAACTTTGACAAGGCAAGTGTTTCTGTGTCTGTGTCTCCCACTGTGTCCATGGTTGTAGACATTAGAAAAGAGAATGCATCAATGGATGTGTCCTGTCTAGTAGAAAGCTTCCCAGCATTCATCCTGTCCATTTTAGTAATGGACTGCAGGTTGCCTTATCGATGGGCAACACCTACTATCTTACTAAGTTTCTGTTTTGTTCCTGAATTTTGGCCACTCTCCAGAATAGGCTCATGGTTTTGTGTCCAAAATATGTACCACCTCCAAACTCTGTGACATGGCTATGTTCTGGATAGCTGGAGGGAATTGGAGCATCTCAGAAAACTCAGATATCAGTGTGACCAGAAAAGCCTCAGTGGAGAAACCCTGTTTTGGGCCTTTTGCTAACCTATTGATCTTTTGCCCTGAATGTCAGGAAGGTCTTTGCCTCAGGCCACCCCTTTGTGAAGCCTGAAGGAAACAGTTTTCAAATGGAAATGAATGGGCATCACCTGTGACTCTTTGCTTAATTGCTTTGGAAAGCCATGTGTCTGAATCAGCCTCTTGGCCCTGTGAGAGGCTATGGCTTAGATTTTCAGCGCCTGATGGATCTAAAGAAACATCCAATGTGTGCATCCAAAACCAAAATGGCAAAAACATAAGTCATTGTGGATGATGTCTCTTGCCTTCCTCTGTTAGGTTCCTGACCTTCTTCAAGGGAGTATAGGGTTTTTTTGGGTCAAATGAGTTCTTCCAAGCTCTTCAGAGGTGCTTGGGTTTAATCATGAATGCAAATCACATAAGGAATTTATACCTGACAGTCAGTAGGCCTCTAATTGGAGAAGTAGAGCAGTATTAGCGGCAGACCTATGTGATCAATCCTAGTTCACAGGAAGGGTGTCCAGGCCACCCTGAGTTTAGGCAAATGAGGGGCAAGGAAGCTTATTTTGGACACTCTCTTGAGCTGCGATATTCAAGGAATCCTCCAGCCAGAGGTTATGATGAGTGACTCTATGGAAGAAGATGAGGGCCATGTGGGATTGTTTTGGTTTTAATTGTGGTCATTTATGTGGTGGTTGGAAAAGATGACTGGGTGCACCTAGCCTTGAACACTGGTGTGATTCTCCTCAGAGACTGAGTTCTGTAACTGACCTCAGAGTAGTAATTGCTTTGAAAATGGTTGTGTCTTAATTAGCCTCTTGGCCCTGTGTGAGGCTGTGACTTAGATTATCAGCACCAGATGGATCGAAAGAAAGATCCCATGTGTGCATCCAAAACCAAAATGGCCAAAAGAGCAGTCATTGTGGATTAAGTCTCTTGCCTTTCTCTGTAAGGTTCTGAAAGAATAAAAGAAATTGAAATTGAAATTGAAATGTAAAGAACCAGGTTTGTAAACTTTCCAAGCTGCACTTTCCTGTGGCAGTTTAGACAATTCCCGGATCTGCCCATTAGATGTGTGTTGAAATCTTCCCTGACTACCTAGTTACTTAGCAACCCTTTCCCAGAATCCCTGCAGCTCAGCAAGTATACATCTCAGGTATTCAACCAATCAGTTTAAATGTATACCCCTTCTTAGGGCTGACCAATCACCCCCTGCCCGAATTGTTCCCGCAAATGAAAGTGCTAATCATGCTTTAGAGTTGTTATTTGATTTTCCCATTGTATATGATGAATTGCTAAAGGAGGCTATGATGTATGTAAAGTCCCTGCCCTCTCTAAAGAATGTATATAAACTCTGCTCAAGTTGTTCTCAGGGCTCTTTGTTCTTTGCTCCTCTAAAGTGAGCTCTGAGCCCCAGCATGCTGGACCCCCAATAAAACCTTTGCTGTTGCATGAGAAAGCCTCTTGGTGGTCTTTTTCTCTCACGTTCGCCCCACCTATTCATCTGGAGGCCCCAGGTGAGATATCCGGCAGCGGTGGACGAAAGACCCCAATGGACTCCTCTCGGGGTAAGTAAGGCACCTCTTTCTGGTTTTGGGTTTCAGGTTATGGATTGGCAAAGTGGCTGTCAGTGAAGAGCATTAGCTCTCTCTGATGGTGGCTGACAGATGTGTCACAGAGCTACAGGCCACGTTCCTGGGGGACACTCCAGAGGACTAGAGAAATCAAGGAATACTAATTTCCTCAACTCGTTTATATTTTGCTTCAGGATTCGGTTCGCCAGCCCATCAGGTTTTGCCGGCTACTCAGTTTTGGTCATTGTTCTGAACTCATGTTGAGTTTACGGGCTGTCTTTATTGTCTAACCCATCAGGTTTTGGCAGTTACTCAGTTCTAATCTTTGTCTTGGACTCATGTTAAACGTTTACTGTTTGTCTTTGTCTGTGTTGCGTTTGTGTCTTCACTGTCCCTGTTTGAGTAACTCTCATTATGGGACAAAGCACTTCCACTTCTCTGTCCCTGACACTTGATCATTGGACTGATGTCTGCTCAAGGGCCCAGAATCTTTCTTTTTCAGTAAAATGCCGCACCTGGCAGATTCTCTGTGCTTCAGCATGGCCCATTCTCGGAGTCAGGTGGCCCCCCAGAAGGATCCTTCTACTTCACTCTAATCCGAAAAGTCAGAGATATTGTCTTTCAGCCGGGGCCACGTGGCCACCCAGATCAACAGCCGTATACCCCTTCCCCCAGCATCCTATCATTCAAACCTTCCACTCCTCCCCCTCTTCCTTCCATTCTCCCTGAGTCACAAGACTGGACACTCCTCCCCCTCCTTATCCTCTACCCTCGCTCTCCAACCCCCAACACGTTCCAGATGATATTCTCGCCACTGACTCAGCCTCTCCGCCGCTAGAGGCAATTGGGCCAGACCCAAGCACTCCAGGGGACTTCTCTGCAGCAGCAGCAACCCCTCCTCCCCTGGAGGAAGCTGGGCCACCTAAAGGAACCCGCCAGTGACGGATAATAGAAAACTCGGAAGCCCCTATGATGCTTCCTCTCCGTCCCTACGGGCCAATGAACTGATCCAACTGGCACCCAAACACCTTTAAATGTAGGTACCATCTGTCCACTTATCGCCAGACTCTAATAGCGGGTCTCCGAGTGGCCGCCAGAGGGCCGACTAATTTGGCCAAGGTAAGAGAGATTATCCAAGGGCCTAATGAGTCTCCCTCTATGTTTCTGGAGAGAATTATGGAAGCATATAGGAAATATACTCCTTTTGATCCTCAGGCAGAGGATGAACAAGCATCTGTTGCAATGGCCTTTATCGAGCACGCTGCCCTAGATATTAAGAGAAAGTTACAACGTCTAGATGTATTACAAGATAAGACCTTGAGAGATTTAGTAAGAGATGCTGAGAAAGTATATTATAAGAGAGAAACTGAGGAGGAAAGGGAACAGAGGAGAGAGACGGAAAGGGAACAAAAGGAGGATGAAAGGAGCGAAAGGCAGACTAAAGCATTGACTAAGGTTCTGGTCAGAGCACCAAATATGCCAGAAGTTAAAAAGCAGGGAGACAGAAAGGGATACCTGGGCCCCCGCCAATGGCTGCCCCTGGCCTCAGATCAGTGTGCCTACTGTAAAGAAAACAGGACACTAGGCCAAAGAGTGCCCCCGAAAGAAGCAGAGATGCCAGTCCGCCGTGCTGACTCTAGAAGAGGACTAGGAAAGTTGGGGCTCGGATCCCCTCTCCGAGCTCAGGGTAACATTTAAAGTGGAGGGGACCCCAGTGAACTTTGAAGTGGATACAGGAGCAGTATAATCAACCTTTAAGACCCCACTGGGCCCCCTATCAAATAAATGGTCCCCTGTTAAAGGTACTAATGGCAGTAGATATTGGGCTGGGACAACTAAGAGGACTATGGACCTAGGAAATGGAAAAGTCCACCACGCTTTCCAAGTAATCCAAGAATGCCCAGCCCCATTGATGGGCTGGGATCTGCTTACCAAACTCTGGGCTAGAATAACCTTTAACCCTGATGGTCCCCAAGTGGAGTTTCTAAGGCCTTCAGTAAAAACTCCCATAGTCATGGCTTTGACAACATCCGTAGAAGATGAACATCAACACTTTGCGCCTCCTAGGACTGATCAAACAGGCAAACTACCCCAGAAATGGATAAAAGATTATCCTAATGCCTGGGCAGAAACTGCTGGGTTAGGTCTAGCCATATAACAACCTCCAATAGTAGTAGAATTAAAAGCCTCTATCTCTCCAATCAGTGTTAAACAATATCCTCTAATCAAAGAAGCTAAGGATGGGATAAGGGCCCATATTCAGAAATACCTGGCTCTTGGGGTCTTAAGGCCCTGTCATTTGTCCTAGAATATCCCCCTGCTACCAGTAAGAAAGCCAGGAACTGGGGACTACCGGACGCTTCAATACCTAAGAGAGATCAACAACAGAGTGCAGGACATTCACCCCACTGTACTGAATCCTTATAATTTGCTTAGCGCTCTGAATCTGGAGCAGGAATGGTACACTGTGCTAGACTTAAAAGATGCTCACTTTTGCTTGCCCGTACATAAGGACAGTCAGTTGCTGTTTGCTTTTGAGTGGATAGACCCCGAAAAAGGAACATCTGTCCAACTAACCTGGACTAGACTCCCACAGGGGTTCAAAAACTCTCCCACTCTCCTTGATGAACCCCTCCACAAGGACTTCAATGACTTCAAAACTGCACACCCCTATGTCACCATACTCCAATATGTGGATGGTCTGCTACTGGCAGCCGACACCAAAGAGAACTATGAGTCTGGGACCCAAGCATTATTTTTCCAAGCTTGCTCGGCTTGGATATAGGGCTTCTGCCAAAAAGGCCCAAATTTGTCAGCAAGAAGTAATCTTCCTGGGTTATTCTCTTAGGGGTGGCAAAGGATGGCTCACTGAGCCCACAAAACGAACCTTTGTGCAGATACTGCCCCCATCTAATAAGAGACAACTCAGGGAGTTTCTTGGGACTGCCGGCTTTTGCAGGTTATGGATTCCTGGGTTCGCGTCTCTGGCTGCCCCTTTATACCCGCTGATAAAGGGGGATGCCCACTTCCAATGGACCCCTGAGCACCAACAAGCTTTTGATAATGTCAGAAAAAAGGTGCTGCTATCTGCTCCGGCCTTAGCACTCCCAGATATAGAAAAACCCTTCAGTCTCTACATCGAGGAAAAGAAAGGAATAGCACGGGTTGTGCTCACTGAGACTTTGGGACCTTGGAAAAGGCCGGTAGAATACTTATCAAAAAAACTGGACCCAGTGGCTAGTGGGTCGCCCCATTGCTTAAGAGCTATAGCAGCGGCAGCCCTTCTAATAAAAGATGCTGATAAATTAACGTTGGGACAGAAGCTAACGATTATAGTCCCCCATTCCCTGGAGTGCATCATCTGTCAGCCTCCAGAGATGTGGATATCAAACTCTAGAATAACCCACTACCAGAACCTCTTGCTTGACAAAGACAGAATCACGCTGGGACCCGCTGCTCCACTCAACCCAGCTACACTGCTGCCAG
The DNA here is from genome assembly GCF_048772815.1 of Callospermophilus lateralis. NCBI lineage: Eukaryota > Metazoa > Chordata > Mammalia > Rodentia > Sciuridae > Callospermophilus > Callospermophilus lateralis. Next base: position 27,182 of record NW_027513073.1, read on the forward strand.
AAGAATCATCAAGACCCGTCGCTCATGAGTGTCAACACATACTGGCAGAGGAAACCAGTATACGACGAGACTTGAAGGATCAGCCACTGCCTTGCCCTGAAGTTGTATGGTTTATGGATGGCAGCATCTTCCTCCAAGATGGTAAGCGGTGGGCTGGAGAAGCAGTAGTTAGCAAAATTAATGTCATCTGTTCCTCTGGTCTCCCAGAACTGACATCAGCCCAAAAAGCAGAACTGATTGCCCTTACGAAAGTATTGGAACTAGCAACAGGCAAAAGGGCCACCATATACACTGATAGCCGCTATGCATTTGCCACTGCAAATGTGCACGGGGCTATTTACCAGCAAAGGGGGTTATTAACCTCCACCTGGAAAGAAATAAAGAACAAAGATGAGATCCTCCAACTTCTCTCAGCAGTGCAGGGCCCTAAGGAACTAGCTATAGTCCACTGCCCAGGGCACCAGAAGGGAAACCAACCCGTGGCGGTTGGAAAAAGAAGGGCAGATGAGGAAGCTTAATTGTCAGCCCTAAATGGAGTGACTGTGTTAACTTTTTCCACACCAGGGGGAACAACAATCAGGAGACTTGGCCGCACCGGAACATTCAGGCAACTTATCATCTGAGGAGACAGATACAGAACTCTGGGATCCTACAGAGCCAAGTTTACAATTTCAAAAAGCCCACCTTTATGTCAAAGACGTACACCAGCTCACCCACTTAGACTCAGAGAAGATATAGGCACTCTTAAAGGACCGGAGAAAGGACTTATTATTGACTGACTCACAGAGGAAAGAAATAGCTGAGCAGGTGACTAGAGCTTGTCAAGTCTGCCAAGTAGTTAATGCTTACCCATCCAAGCTTCCTGCAGGGAAGCGCTTACAAGGAACCAGACAAGGACAATTCTGGGAATTGAACTTTACTGAAATTAAGCCAGCAAGGTATGAACTTAAATATCTCCTAGTCTTTGTAGATACTTTTTCAGGATGGGTCGAAGCCTTCCCCATGAAGAAAGAAACAGCTCAGATGGTAGTCAAAAAGATCGTAGAAGACATTTTTCCAAGGTTCGGCCTGCCTAAGGTAATAGGGTCCGCTAACGGACCGGCATTCATGCCCCAGGAAAGTAAGGGATTTGCCAGGACCCTGGGGATTAATTGGAAGTTACATTGTGCTTATAGACCCTAGAGCTCAGGACAGGTAGAAAGGATGAATAGAACCATCAAAGAGTACTTAACAAAATTAAGCTTGGATACTGGCATAAAAAATTGGACTATGCTCCAACCTTATGCACTGTTTTGTGAAAGAAATACCCCCTCTGCCTCTTTGTGTAACCTCACCTCTTATGAAAGTCTCAATGGTGCCCTTCCTCCAGTAGGGGACCTAATCCCAACTATGAGACTTAATGATTCCTTTCACACCCCCTTGCTTGACAGATTTAAAGCCCTTTAACAAACCCAGCACCCAGCGATACCTGAGGAAACATTTGGCCTCTGCTTATCAGACTGGAGACGAGGGAACCCCACATTGATATCAAGTGGGAGGCTTCGTCTACATGAGATGGCGTCAGGTGTCATCCCTGGAACTCCACTGGAAAGGACCATACCAGGTGCTGCTTATAACACCCACAGTGGTGAAAGTGGATGGGATCACTTCCTGGATCAATGCCTCCCATCTCATGCCTGAGCCCTGTACAGACTCTGGCTGGAAACTTCTACAGACTGGTATCCATCTCAAGTTGCGTGTCCGTCATGTGGGTAGGGCTATGGATTCTTCCCATGACCACCAGCAGCCCTAATCCCCATCAGCGTGCTCAGCAACAAGGGCAAGTAATGAATCCTAATGGGCAAGTAGTGTGATCTATTTCACAAACAGCCACCTTATGGACTTGGTGGCCATCTCTCCACCCGGACATTTGTCAGCTTGCCATAGGCTTCCCTGACTGGGATCTCCCTGACATAGAGGACCCCACACAGATCCCACTCAAACCCTAACCAGGGCAACATAGACCACCTTAACCCATGAATTATGGATGTCATCTCCCCCAGCTCAGGTGTAAACTAGCCAGTCTTGACTATTATGTGTGCCCACCTGATTTCCAAAGTCATAAAACAGGCCCAAACCTGTGGAGGACCCAGTGACTTTTATTGTAGATCTTGGGGTTGTGAACAAATGAAAGCTGCATGGAGGAACCCAAACTCCCCAGAAAGGTATGATTCCGGTAGGATGAAATGACACCTGGATTGATCCCAAGAAATGTGCTGCTAGCCCAGTGGTGTCAAAAACTCACTGTGGAAAGAATACTCTATGTTACCCCCTCAATATAACTTTCACTTCCAAAGGAAGGGGCTACCTCAGAAAAACCTGGCCTATGGGAAATACGTGGGGAATGCGATTCTATATTTATGGCCCAGGTGATGAATTTGGTCTCTGGTTCACCGTCTGGCTTAAAAAGAAAGAAAATCCCACAGCAATAGGACCCAAAACCCTCAAGTCAGGAGTTAAGCCTCCTAAACCTTCCATGCCTAGATCTACCAGAACCCCTCTACCATCTAATACTTCCTGGATTCCGTCTTTGCCTACTTCCCCAGTCCAGAGTACATCTGACTCCTCCCCCTGGGAACTAATTAAAGGAACCTTTATGGTACTGAACTCCACACAGTCAGAACTCCTTGTATTTCAGCCCAGGTCTTTGACAGCCCTGTAAATTATTGTGTAATGGTGCAGATACTCTCCAGGGTACTCTATCATAATGCCTAATCATTTGAAGGTCTACTAGGGGGACAAACAACCCGATATCAAGGGGAACCATTGTCCCTTACTCTAGCCATCCTATTGGGGATAGGAGCTGCTGAAGGAGTGGGTATGGAAACAGCTTCTATGATGCGTGGTTAACAACAAATGGCCCAATTAGAAACAGCAATAAATCAAGACTTGAAGACTTAGAGACCTCTATCACAGCTTTGCAGGAATCCTTAACCTCTCTCTCTGATGTTGTTTTACAGAACAGGTGAGGATTAGACCTCCTCTTGATGAGGGAGAGGGCCTCTATGTTGCACTGAGAGAAGAATGTTGTTTTTATGCTGACCACATTGGAGTTGCAAAATAATTCATGAGTAAATTAAGAAAATACCTTGAAGAGAGCCAGAGAGAATGGGAGATTCAACAAGGGTGCTTTGAGTCATGGTTAACCCAGTACCCCTGGTAACTACACTAATATCAGACTTAGCTGGACCCCTGATCATCCTTATGGTGTTGCTAACTGTGGGACCTTGTTTGCTTAACCACATAGTTTCCTTTCTCCAGGCTCAGATTAGGCAGGTGAAACTCATGATAATCAGACAGAAATATGCTGCACTGGTAGGAATAGAATGTGAAACCCCACAATAATTTTGATTCATTACTTTTAAGATTAAAAGTAGTCAGAAAAAGGGGTGGGAAATGAAAGAATAAAAGAAATTGAAATTGAAACGTAAAGAACCAGGTTTTGTACATTTTCCAAGCTGCACTCAGAACCTGAAATTCCTGTGGCACTTAAGACAATTCCCGGATCTTCCCATTAGATGTGTGTTGAAATCTTCCCTGACCACCTCGTTACTTAACCACCCCTTCCCAGAAACCATGCAGATCTGCACGTATACATCTCAGTGCTTCAACCAATCAGTTTAAATGTATACTCCTTCTCACGGCTGACCAATCACCCGCTGCCCAACCTGTTCCCGCCAATGAATGTGCTAATCATGTTTTAGAGTTATTATTTGATTTTCCCGCGGTATATGATGATTTTCTAAAGGAGGCTATGATGTATGTAAAGTCCCTGCCCTCTCTAAAGAATGTATATAAACTCTGCTCAAGTTGTTCTCGGGGCTCTTTGTTCTTTGCTCCTCTGAAGTGAGCTCTGAGCCTCAGCATGCTGGACCCCCAATAAACCCTTTGCTGTGGCATGAGACAGTCTCTTGGTCGTCTTTTCCTCCGAAGTTCGCCCGACCTTTTCAGTTCCTGACTTCCGTCAAGTGAGAATAGGGATCATTTGGGTCAAATGAGTTCTTCAAAGCCCTACAGTGGATAGCCCATAGGTGCTTGGGTTTTCTCATGACTCCAAATCACATAGAAAATCTACACCTGACAGTCATTAGGCCTCAAATTGGAGAAGCAGAGCAGTATTAAAGGCAGGCTTATTTGATCACTCCTGGTTCAAAGGAAGGGTGTTTAGGCCACCCTGACTTTTGGCAAATGAGGGGCAATGGAGCTTATTTTGGACACTGTCTTGGGCTGCACCCCTCATGGAAACTTCCAGCCAGAGGTTATGATGCGTGTCTGTGTAGAAGAAGATGAGGCCCATGTGGGAGTGTTTTGATTTAAATTGTGGTCATATGTGTGGTAGCTGGAAGAGATTACTGGGTCCTCCTGGGCCTGAACTCTGGTGTGACTCCTTTTAGACACTGTGTCCTGGAACTGAGCTTAGTGAAGTATTGCCATGAGTTGTGTTGGGATTTGAGGAGGCCATGCATGAGAGTCGCCCTTGGAACCTGAGATGTAGGCCCAGGGTAGCTTTCCACAGAGCACTGGGAATCTCAGTCAGGATACCACAAGATTTTATTATGAAAGACTTGGCAGCCATAGTTGAGATCAAAACACTCATGGATCTCAATTGTAGACCTCAATGAGCCTGGCTTCAGGTGACCTTTTGGACACTCTTTGGGAAGCCTTGCCTGTGAGAGTTCTCCAGAGTTTTCATTGAAATGATCATACTCACCATTTAATGGTTCCTGCATGAATTGAAATCCACTGTGCCTCCAACTTCATCCTTGATAAATGGCTAGATAAATAGTTTAAATTTTTGAAATTCCCATGAACAGGTGGCATACAGAACCTTTGGATGTCCTATTTCTGATCATGAGTGTACCAGACAGTGCCTTGATTGATTGGGTTTAATGAAAATGGTGTAGAACCGAGATGCCAGTAATTTGGAGCCTGATGAGTAGAGGGCCTAGAGCAGCGGTAGGCAGGTGTGTGATAAAACATCTGTGATGGGGCCATGTGGATCTGCCTTTGGATTCCAAATGTCATGAGACGGACATGGTGCAGCCAGGAGACCATTATAAGTAAACACATCTTGTTATATGGAGAGGTTTTAGGGTTATTTACAGAATCTGGTTGCTATGGTCAAGGGAGCAAGCTATGTGGTATAGAGGCCGGTTTCATGAATGCTCATGTGTGAGCCACCACATGTGATAGAACTCCCTCCAGCACTGTGTCCCAGTTGAACTCCTTGTATTTCATGAAGCAAATACAAAACTCGCAGTGCAGCAGCAAGAAACACCAGGAAAAGTGGAGGATTACTAAATTGCTTCACAGTCCACACGGGCAGACACTTAGACCACTGTGTCCCAGTTGAACTCCATGTATTTCGTGAAGCAAATACCAAAGTCGCAGTGCAGCAGCAAGAAACACAATGAAGAGTGGAAGAGGAACAAATGAATATACAGTCCACGCGGGGACACACTTAGCCCCAAGTGGCCATAGTATACTAACAAAGAGAGAATTCAGCACTGCTCCCTCATGTTCATTGGAATATTACAATTTATGTCCTCCAGGTCACATAGATGCTGACCCAGCTTTGATCGTCTCACTAGAAGGAAGCAAAAGCTCCTGAAAACAACATATATTTCAAGTGCCCAAACTCAGAGGCAGTTTCTCAAGAAGTCTTTAGGCCAGCAGAGCTCTGTGATTGTGGAGTGCTTACACTGTCCCTTACTTTTGAAAACTCCTCTACCACCTCCATGGTTGTGAACTCCTGATCAAATTCCATTTCAGATATGTATTCACATATTTTCTATCTCTTTTCCTCTAATTGTGTCTTACTTGGGGCGAAGGTAATGTCAAGGGATTGTTCTGGATGAGAGTGGGAAGATTTTTCTGAAGCACATATTTGCATACACATTGGATTCATTTTCCTATTTTCCATTCAAAATACTGAATCACTGACATTAACACATACCCTACTAGACTCTGACTACTAATCCTAATATGTTGGAGAAAAATACCCCCAAAAGAATAGAACTACAAGCAGTTCAGAGGAGGCATGGTGGATAGTTGGGCTTGCCTTTTGAATTATATAGTGTAGGAGTTTTAAATCTTGTCAATTTTTTTTGAAATAGTTCTCCATGGATTTTAAAAGTTAAGAAATATGTGAATTCCTGTCTCCCTTACTCTGAAGCCTATTCAGCACCTGTATTTTTATATGCACATTTAGAATCCTACCTGTTACCACACGTACGTTCTTGTGTGGTGGCTGAATTGGCAGATACAAATTGTGAAAAGGGATCAATCCTCCTAAACGCTGTTGGAACTGAAAATTCAACCTGTGGGTGAGCTTCCTAGTTGAACAACATTATACATAAATCGATGTTCAGTAAAATTAATTTATTTGGATCTGTGGATGATATATATTTCATGGTGATTTTAAATTGGCATATAGTGCTACTTTTTAATGTCTGTGAATGTTTGTGTGTGTGTGTGTGTGTATATATATATATATATATATATATATATATATATATATATATATATATATACACTCTCCAGATTTTTCAAAATATGAAATATATGTGTATTATTTTACACATCCTAAATTTTTCATATTCATGAATGTGGATTTATAATCATATTTTCACAAGATTATTCTCAGAAATATTCACATACCCTACTAGACTCTCACTACAAATCCTAATATGATGGAGAAAAGTAACGCAAACAGAATAGAAATACAAGCATTTCAGAGGAGGCATGTTGTATATTTGGACTTGCCTTTTGCATGATAAATGGTAGGTGTTATAAATCTGGTCAATTTTCAATTGAAATAGTTCTCCATGTGTTTTTAAAATTAACAAATATATGAATTCCTGTCCCTTTCTCTGTAGCCTATTCATCACATGTATTTTTATATGCATTTATAGTATCCTACCTGGTATCACATGTACATTTTTGTGAGTTGGCTGACTTGGTAGATACAAATTGTGAGAAGAGATCACTCCTCCAAATCGTTGTTGGAACTGAAAATTCCACCTATAGGGGAGCTTCCTAGTAGAAAAACATTATACATAAACTCATGTTCAGTAAAATAAATATTTTTGCATCTTTGGATGATATATATTTATAGATGAATTTTGAGTGGCATATATATTGCTACTTTTTAATGTCTGTGTGTGTGTTTTGTGTAAATATATATATATATATATATATATATATATATATATATATATATGTATATATATATATATATATATATATATATATATATACACTCTCCAGATTTTTGAAAATATGAAATATATGTGTCTTATTTACACTCGCTAAATTTATTCATGTTCATGGACTTGGATTTATAATCAACTTTTCACAAGATTATTCTCAGAAATATTCATCCACCTGAAAAACAGATTTAACTAATATTTCTACAGTAACTGACCAAGTTTAACATCAATGCACCTCGATTCCGATATGACAAGCTGTGCATTTTGACGTTCATTTTTATTAAACCCTGGTACATTAATATTTATTCGTATTATGGACATCATAGGATATATATTTCATCCACAAATTCACAAATTTATGGGCATTTGTTTCACTTTCAATCAATTCCTGCTTCAGAACACATGTATTCCTCCAGGTGTCTTGACTGGTCTTTTCATGTGACTTCTACCCAAACACATTATTTTCGATTTCCATAATCAATTTTGAAGCAAAACTCACACCCTTTATGATAAACCATAACCCTAATATTACAAATAGATGTATAATTGGTTTGAATGAATGTATGTTTATCAATATAAAATTTTCTTTATATTTTCAGATATCACTTCAATCCATTTTTTAAAGTTGAAACCAATTATATTCTTTATTCACACTATTGTCTATTCATACATTTTCTCTATATTCAGAGGCACAGTGTGCACGTATTTGTACCCCCAATACTAATTTATATGTCTTCAACATATTGCTTCCAGAAATGGTGGAAGAAATACTCATGTCACCTGATATAAATATACATTTTTTCAGTGTAATATTCTGGACACAAAACGCAAATGTCACACTTATGATTGTACCAAATCCTAAATAGGAAGTGAGCATGGATTACTAAAACCATCCATGTCCAGGTTGCCTAATGCTCTCAAATGTCTATCCTGTCGGTGACTACATATTTGTTTCTTCCTAAGATTATATATTAAATCTCAACCTGTTGAAAATGTCTAATCCTATCACTCACTTTATACTTTGCCTGATTTCCTAATGTTTCTATTGATAAATGCTTTCCTACATATTTTTTCCAGTTCATCACTGTGACCAACTCTTCACATGTGCTGACATTTCCATTCACTCTCTAACCAAAACTCTATTGCTAAAGTACTTTTGGTCCAAATCCTATTCTCACTCTTCTATCTAAACCTACACTATCTTCCTAATCCTACCGACTATCCCTTTTTGACTGGATGTTTTCTTACACATTCAATCAACCAAGGTACATGGTCCTTTGCCATTATATATTGATTTATCTGAGATATCTCTGCAGAACATTGTTCAAAGCTAAGTTTCCCACTCCAGTGCCCAGTGCACTTCTGGGCTTCAAATCTTATCTAGAATTCCATTGTCATACTTATATTTCACCTCTATATTCTTATAAATACCACAGGATCCCAATATTCTTATTCATCCAGCAGAATGATTCCTAACACAAATCGAACCTGTTATTAACCCTAACCATATACTGTTCCCTCAATCTATCTTTACAAAAGAGCAGGACTGAGTTGGTCTTACAATACAAAAATGTAGGGAGACTTTCACCTGCTGAGAAGCTCAAAGGTCTATGCAGATATAATCCCTGGAGAAGATATAGGGAACTATGAAGTACCTGAGAGAGAAAAAATCATCTTCAATTGCAAACAACCTGGTCATGACGAAGGGATGTGTCTGAATCAGCCTCTATCTTCTTAATGTAGAGAAGATGGACCAAACCAGGCCTATGTAGAGAGCTGTTCCCAGGTGCCTATGGTTGATATAACTTTCTATCTTGTGAAATTGTAACAGGAAATAGGGGCAGCCTCCATCTCATGAGACCCTTGGTGGCAACTGTTAGGACAAAGTGGTTGCAAAGGCAGCAAATTCAATCAGTTCCAGAAAGAAGTGACCTCATCTAATTTTCTTGGTGAAGGAACACTCTAAACTTGGAATCCAGGCACCCAGAGGCAGTCCCAGTTCCAGTCCCAGTGGGCTCACTTGTTTAGATTTACAGAGGACAGAGTCCGTCTTTCTTGGTAAATACTGATGTGAGTATGTCCAAATGCCAGGTGAGCTCTGAAGAGGGGCCTTTCCTGAGAAAGCAGGTAGTGTCTCACTGCTGGTCCCGGACAATTTCACAGAGTTAGCCAAAGAGACCTGATCTGAGACAGGACAGGCCGTTTCGGGGAAACATAAAATGGTCCACCAGTCAGAGGGCTCTCCAGATAGTCACATACCTACTTGGAGGAAGGAGGTGTCTTTGTGGTTGTGGGTGTGAGTTTGTGGTTTTGTCTCATGTTCTGAGAATAGGTAGGAAAGGCAGTTTGTTTGGTTTGGAATGGACTGTGTCTACTGAGTCCTTTGACAAGGCAAGTGTTTCTATGTCTGTGTATCCCACCGTGTCTGTGGTTGTAGACATTAGAAAAGAGAATGCATCAATGGATTTGTCATGTCTAGTAGAAAGCTTCTCAGCATTCATCCTGCCTAATTTATGAATGGACTGTGGATTGCCTTATGGATGTGCAACACCTACTATCTTCCAAAGTTCCTGTTTTCTTCGTAGAATTATGGCCACTCTTCAGAATAGGCTTATGATTTTATGTCCACCATATGAACCACCTCCAAGATCTGTGACATGGCTATGTAATGCATAGCTGAAGGGAATGAGAGCATGTCAGAAAACACAGATATCATTGGGACCAGGAGAGTCTCAATGGAGAAACCCTGCTTTGGGTCTTTTGCTTACCTATTTGTCTGTTGCCCTGAATGTCAGGAAGTTCTTTGACTCAGGCCACCCCTTTTTGAAGCCTGAAGAAAACAGTTTTCAAATGAAAATGAATGGGCATCACCTTGGGCTCTTTGCTTAATTGCTTTAGAATGGGATGTGTCTGAATCAGCCTCTTGGCCCTGTGTGAGGCTGTGGCTTTGATTCTCAGCACCTGATGGGTCTAAAGAAGGATCCCATGTGTGCATCCAAAACCAAAATGGCCAAAAGAGCTGTCATTGTGGATGGAGTCTCTCGTCTTCCTCTGTAATGTTCCTGCCTCCATCAAGTGAGAATAGGGATCCTTTGGGTCAAATGAGTTCTTCAAAGCCCTGCAGAGTCTAGCCCATAGGTGCTTGGGTTTTATCATGACTCCCATTTACAAAAAGAATCTAAACCCCACAGTCACTAGGCCAGAAATTGCAGAAGTGGAGCAGTATTAACGGCAGGCCTATTTGATCACTCCTGGTTCACAGGAAGGGAGTCCGGGCATTTAGGCATATGAGGGGTAAGGAAGCTTCTTTTGGACATTGTCTTGGGCTGTGCCCCTCATAGAATCCTCCAGCCAGAGGTAATGATGAGTGTCTATATGGAAGAAGATGAGGTCCATGTGGGAGTGTTTTGGTTTTAATTGTGGTCACTTGTGTGGCGGTTGGAAGAGATGAATTGGTCCACGTGGGCTGGAACTCTGGCGTAATTACCCTTAGAGACTGCATTCTGGAACTGATCTTAGAGAAGTATTGCAATGAGTTGTCTTGGGATTTTAGGAGGCCACGCATGAGGGTAGTCCTTGGAAAATGAGTCTTGACCCAGGGTTGCTTTCCACAGAGCACTGGGAATCTCAGTCAGGATATCACATGATTTTATTCTGAAAGACTTGGCAGCAATAGTTGAGAGTCAAAACAAACATGGACCTCATATTGTAGACCTCAATGGGCCTGGCTTCATGTGAACTTTTGGCCACTCTTTTGGAAGCCTTGCCTGTGAGAGTTCTCGAGAGCTTTCATTAAAATGAGTTTCCTCAACATTTAATGGTTCCTGAATGAATTGAAACCCACAGTGCCTCCAACTTCATCCTTTAGAAATGGTTAGATAAATACCATGAAATGTTTAAAATTCCCATGAGCAGGTGGCACTGGAAAACCTTTGGATGTCCTGTTTCTGATTATGAATATACCAGAAGGTGCCTTGATTGACTGGTTTTCATGAAAATGGTATAGAAAAGAGATGCAAGTAAGTTCGAGCCTGCTGAGTAGTGGACCTAGAGAAGTTGTGGGCAGGTGTGTGATAAAAAATCTGTGGTTTGGCCATGTGGATCTGCCTTTGTCTTCCAAATGGATTATGACTGATATGGTGCAGCCAGCAGACCCTTCTCTGAAAAGGCATCTTGTTATATGTAGGAGTTTCAGGGCAATGTTCAGAATCAGGTTGCTATGCTCAAGGAGGCAAGCTGGTGGGATAGAAGCATGGTTGGTGCATTTTCCTGCAGACCCTGACCCACCACACGTGACAGAACTCGCTCCAGCACTGTGTCCCAGTTGAACTCCTTGTTTCATGAAGCAAATGCCAAATTGCGAGTGCAGCAGCAAGAAACAGCACGAAAAGTGGAGGATGACCAAATGGGTTCACAGTGCACACGGGGAGACACTTAGCCCCCATTGGTCACAGTTTACCTACAAAGAGAGAATTTAGCAATGCTGCCTCATGTTCATTGGAAAACAAGAAACCATGTGCTCACAAAGGTCACAAAAATGCAGACCCAGCTTGGATGGTCTCACTACAATGGAAGCTAAAGCTCCTGACAACAACATATATTTCATGTGCCCAACCTAAGAGGCAGTTTCTTAAGAACTCTTTAGGCCAGCAGAGCTCCATGTTTGTGGAGAGTTTACATTGTCCCTTAATTTTGGAAACTCCTCTACCTTCTCCAAATTTGTGAAAATTGAGCAGTTTCCATTGCAGATATGTATTCACAGATTTTCTAACTCTTCTCCTCTAATTGTGTCATACATGGGGCGAAGGTAATGTCAAGGCATTGCTCTGGATGAGAGTGGGAAGATATTTGTGTAGCACATATTTGCATACACATTGCATTCATTTTCAATTTTCTATTCGAAATACTGAATCCCTGACACTATCCCATACCCTACTATCCTCTGACTACAAATCCTAATATGATGGAGAAAAATACCCAAACAGAATAGAAATACAAGCAGTTCAGAGGAGGCATGCTGCATACTTGGACTTACCTTTTGCATGATAAATGGTAGGTGTTATAAATCTAGTCAATTTTTAATTGAAATAGTTCACCATGTGTTTTTAAATTAAACAAATATATGAATTCCTGTCTCCCTTTCTCTGTAGCCTATTCATCACATGTATTTTCATATGCACTTATAGAATCCTACCTGGTATCACATGTACATTTTTTTGAGGTGGCTGACTTGGCAGATACAAATTGTGAGAAGAGATCACTCCTCCAAATTGCTGTTGGAACTGAAAATTCCACCTATAGGGGAACTTCCTAGTAGAACATCATTATACATAAACTCATGTTCAGTAAAATAAATATTTTTGCATCTGTGGATGATATATATTTAAAGATGAATTTTGATTGGCATACATATTGCTACTTTTAAATGTCTGTGTGTGTTTTTTTTTGTGTGTGTGTGGGTATGTGTGTGTATATATATATATATATATATATATATATATATATATATATATATATATATACACTCTCCAGATTTTTCAAAACATGAAATATATGTGTCTTATATACACTCTCTAAATTCATTCATGTTCATGCATGTGGATTTATAATAAACTTTCCAAAATATTAGTCTCAGAAATATTCATCCACCTTAAATACATATTTGTTTCCTAGTACTGAAAACTAACTTCAGTGAATGGTGCATACAAATGTTAATAATTCTACAGGAACTGATCCAGTCTATCACCAATGCAAGTAGATCCCAATGGGACATGATATATAATATGTTTTTCATTTATATTCAACACTGGTACATTATTATTTCTTCAGTTTTTGCTCATCATAAGATATGTATTTCATCCACAAGTTCACAAATTTGTAGGCATTTCTTTAAACTTTAATCACTTCCTACTTCACAACACATGTATTGTCAGGGTTTCTTGACTGGTCTTTTCATGAGACTTCTTTCCAAACACATTATTTTCGATTTCCATAATCACTTTTGAAGTAAAACTCACACACTCTTCATGATAAACCAAAACACTAATATTGACATTAGATGAATAACTGGTTGGAATGAATGATTGTATATGCATATAAGATTTCCAGTAATTTTTCAGATATCAGTTCATCCCATTATATTAAGTTGGAACAAGTTATATTACTTATTCACAGTATGGTCTATTCATGCTTTATCTCTATATTCATAGACATAGGGTACACCTCTTTGTACGCCCAATACTAATTTTATGTCTTCAGTATATTGCTACCAAAAATGGTGGAAGAAATACTTATGTCACCTGATCTACATATACATATTATCACAATAATATTCTGGACAAAAATGTAAATGTTACACTTATGATTGAACCAAGCAAAGCCTAAATGAAATGTGAACATAGATTACTAAAAACATCCATGTCCAGGGTGCCTAATGCTCTCAAATGTCAATATGATTGGTGACTTCATATTTGTTTCTTTCTAAGATTCAACCACAAACCTGTTGAAAATGTCTAATCCTCTCACTCACTTTATACTTTCCCTGATTTCGTAATATCTTTATTGATATCTTCTTTTCTACATGTTTTCCCCACTTCATCATCGTGACTGGCTCTTCATATGTGCTGACATATACATTCACTCTCTAACTGAAATCCTATTGCTAAAGAACTTTTGTTCCAAATCATATACTCACTCTTCTTCCTAAAACGACTGACTATCTTCCTAATCCTACCGACTATCCCTTTTTGAAGGGATGTTCTCTTCTACATTCAATCTTCCAAGGTACAAGGTCCTATGCCATTGTATATCAAATTATCTGAGACATCTGTGCAGAACATAATTCAAAGCTAAGTATCCCAATCAAGGGCCCAATGCCCTTATGGGTTTAAAATCATACCTGGATTTCTGTTTTCATACTTATGTTTCACCTCTACATTCTTGTAAATATACCAGGTTCCCAATACCATTATTAATCCAGAAGAATGATTCCTAACACAAATCGAAATCAAACCTGTTATTAACCCTAAACATACACTGTTCCCTCAATCTCATTTTACAGAAGAGCAGGGACAAAGTTGTTCTTACAATACAGAAAAGTAGGGGAACTTCCACCTGCTGAGATCCTCAAAGGTCCATGCAGAAATGATACCTGGAGAAGTTGTAGACAGGTATGAAGGACCTGAAAGAGCAAAAGTCATCTTCGATGACAAACCACCTGGTCAGGATGAAGGGATGTGTCTGAATCAGCCTCTCTCTTCTTATTGTGGAGAAGATGGACCAAACCAGGCCTGTGTGTGTGCCTATGGTTGATATACCATTCTAAATTGTGAAAGTGTCAGAGGAAGAAGGGGCAGCCTCCATCTCATGGGGCCATTGGAAGCAACTGTTAGGACCAAGTGGTTGCCAAGGCAGTGACCTCATTCAGTTCCAAAGAAAGTGTCATACCTCATTTCCTTGGTGATGGAACTCTCTGAACTTGGTATCCAAGAAGCCAGGCACCCAGATGCAGTTCCAGTCCCAGTCCCAGTGGGCTCACTTGTTTGGATTTACCAAGGACAGAGTCAGTCTTTCTTGGTACCTACTAATGAGAGGATGGCCAAATGCCAAGAGAGCTCTGAAGAGGGACCTTTCCTGAGAAAGCAGGTAGTGGCTCACCAGTTTTTCCTGACAACTTCACATAGTTGTCCAAGGAAACCAGATCTGAGAGAATACAGGCCATTTCGGGGGAACATAGTATTGCCCACCAGTCAGAGAACACTCCGGATAGTCACAGACCTACTTAGGGGAAGGAGGTGCCATTGTGAGTGTGGGTGTGTGGTTTTGTCTCTTGTTCTGAGAATAGGTAGGAAAGGCGGTTTGTTTGGTTTTCAGTGAACTATTTCTAGTAAGTCATTTGACAAGGTGAGTGTTTCTATGTCTGTGTATCCCACTGTGTCCGTGGTTGTAGACATGAGAAAAGACAATGCAACAATGGATGTGTCCTGTGTAGTAGAAAGATTCCCAGCATTCATCCTGCCCAATTTATGAATGGACTGCAGCTTGCCTTATGGATTGGCAAAACCTACTACCTTCCTAAGTCCCTGTTTTCTTCCTGAATTCTGGCAACTCTCCAGAATAGTCTCATTGTTTTGTGTCCAAGATATGTACCAACGCCAAGGTCTTTGACATGTCCATGTACTGGATACCTGAAGGGAATGGCCAGTATCTCAGAAAACTCAGATATGAGTGTGACCAGAAAAGTCTCAGTGGAGATACCATGCTTTGGGCCTTTTGCTTACCTATTGTTCTGTTGCCCTGAATGTCAGGAAGATGTTGGGCTCAGGCTACCCCTTTGTGAAGCCTGAAGAAAACAGTTTTCAAATGGAAATGAATGGGCATCACCTGTGGCTCTTGCTAAATTGCTTCGGAAAGGGATGTGTCTGAATCAGGCTCTTGGCCCTGTGTGAGGCTGTGGCTTAGATTCTCAGCACCTGATGGATCTAAAGAAAGATCCCATGTGTGAAACCAAAACCAAATTCGCAAAAAATTTCAGTCATTGTGAATGAATTCTATTGCCTTTCTCTGTTAGGTTCCTGAAATCAATCAAGTGAGAATAGCGATCCTTTTGGTCAAATGAGTTCTTCAAATCTCTGCAGAGGTGCTTGTCTTTTCTCATGACTCCAGTTCACATAAAGAATCTAAACCCCACAGTCAGAAGGCTTCAAATTGGAAAAGCGGAGCAGTATTAATGACAGGCCTATTTGATCACTCCTGGTTCACAGGAAGGGTGTCCTTCCCACCCTGACTTGAGCCAAATGAGGGGCAAGGGAGCTTATTTTGGACACTCTTTTGGAATGTGCCCCTCATGGAAAGCTCCAACCAGAGGTTATGATGAGTGTCTATAAGGAAGAAGATGGGGCCATGTGATAGTGTTTTGTTTTTAATTGTGTTCATTTGATTGGCGGTGTGAAGAGATGACTGGGTCAACCTGGGCTTGAACTCTGGTTTGATTCCCCTTAGAGACTGCGTTCTGGAATTGACCTCAGAGAAGTATTGCCATGAAAAGTGTTGGGATTTTAGGAGGCCACGCATGAAAGTCACCCTTGGAAACTGAGAACTAGGCCCAGGGTGGTTTTCCAAAGAGTACTGGGAATCTCAGCCAGTATATCACATGATTTTATTCTGAAAGACTTGGCAGGGATAGTTTTGAGTCAAAACACACATGGACCTCACATTGGAGACCTCAATGCGCCTTGCTTCATGTGACCTTTTGGCCACTCTTTTGGAAGCCTTGCCTGTGACAGTTCTCCAGAGCTTTCTTTGAAATGAACTTCCTCAACATTTAATGGTTCCTGAATGAATTGAAACCCACAGTGCCTCCAACTTCATCCTTGAAAAATGGCCAGATAAATACCATGAAATTTTTAAAATTCCCATGACCAGGTGGCACTGGAGAACCTTTGGATGTCCTGTTGCTGATCTTGAGTGTACCAGACCCTGCCTTAATTCACTGGGTTTCATGAAAATGGTGTACAACAGAGACGCCATTGAGTTATAGCCTGCAGAGTTGTGGGCCTAGAGAAATGGTGTGCAGTTTTGTGATAATACATCTGTGTTGTGACCATGTGGTTCTGCCATTGGCTTCCAAATTCATTGTGACTGCCATGGTGCAGCCAGGAGACCCGTATATGTAAAAGCATGTTTTTATATTGAAAGATTTCAGGGCCATGTTCAGAATCAAGTTGCTATGGACATGGGGGCAAGCAAGTTAGAGCCTGCAGAGTATTAGGCCTAGAGAAGTGGTCTGCAGTTGTGTGATAATACATCTGTGTTATGGCCATGTGGATTTCTCATTGGCTTCCAATTTTTTTGTGACTAACATGGTGCATCCAGGAGACCCGAATATGTAAAAGCATGTTTTTATATGGAGAGGATTCAGGGCCATGTTCAGAATCAAGTTGCTATGGACAAGGGGGCAAGGTATGTGGGAAAGAAGCCTGGTTTTTGCATTCTCCTGCAGACCCTGACCCACAACACGTGACAGAACTCCCTCCAGCACTGTGTCCCTGTTGAACTTCTTGTATTTTGTGAAGCAAATACCAAACTCCCAGTGCAACAGCAGGAAACACCACGAAAAGTGGAGGATGACCAAATGGCTCCACAGTCCACATGGGGAGGCAATTAGACCCCAGTGGCCACTGTTTACCTACAAAGAGTGAATTCAGCACTGCTGCCTCATTTTCACTGGAAAATAAGAAACCATATCCTCCAGGTCACATAGATGCAGACCCAGATTTTATTGTCTCACTACAAAGGAAGCTAAAGCTCCTGAAAATAACGTATGTTTCAAGTGCCCAACCTCAGAGGCAGTTTCTCAAGATGTCTTTACACCAGCAGACCTCCATGTTAGAGGAGTGTTTACCATGTCCCTTACTTTTGGAAACTCCTCTACCACCTCCAAGGTTCTGAACTCTGAGCATTTTCCACTCAAGATATGTATTCACAGATTTTCTAACTCTTCTATTCTAATTGTGACTTACTTCAGGCGAAGGTAATGTCAAGGATTTGTTCTGGATGAGAGTGGGAAGATTTTTGTGTAGCATATATTTGCATACACATTTGATTCATTATTCTATTTTTCATTTGAAATACTGATCCCTGACACTAACTCATAACCTACTGGACTCTGACTACTACTCCTAATATGATGGAGAAAAATAACCCAAACAGAATATAAATCCAAGCAGTTCAGAGGAGGCATGGTGTATAGTTGGACTTGCCTTTTGCATAAAAAAGGGTAGGTGTTATAAATCTAGTCAATTTTCTGTTGAAATAGTTATCCATGTGTTTTTAAAGTTAACAAATATGTGAATTCCTGTCTCCCTCTCTCTGTAGCCTATTCAGCACATGTATTTTTATATGCACATATAGAATCCTACCTGGTATCACACGTACATTCTTGTGAGGTGGCTGACTTGGCAGATACAAAATGTGAGAAGAGATTACTCCTCCTAAATTCTGTTGGAACTGAAAATTCAATGTATGGGTAAACTTCCTAGTTAAACAACATTATACATAAATCTATCTTCAGTAACATGAATATTTGTGAATCTGTGGATGATGTATATTTTATGGTGAATTTCAATTGGCTTATATATTGCTATTTTTATAGTCTCAGTTTGTGTGTGTGTGTGTGTGTGTGTGTGTATATATATATATATATATATATATATATATATATATATATATACTCTCCAGATTTTTCAAAATATGAAATGTATGAGTCTTATTATACACTCCCTGAATTCATTCATGTTCATGTATGTGGATTTATAATCAACTTTTCACAAGATTATTCTCAGAAATACTCATCTACCTGAAATACATATTTGTTTCCTAGTACTGAAAACTAACTTCAGTGAATGGTGCATACAAATTCTAATATTTCTACATTAACGGACGCAGTTTAACATCAATTCAAGTAGATTACTATGGGACATGATGTGTATTTTAACGTTCATTTTTATTCAACACTGGTACATTACTATTTCTTCAATTTCTGCACATCATCGTATATATTTATCATCCACAAGTTAGCAAATATATAGGCGTTTGTTTCACTTTAAATCACTTTCTGCTTCAGAACACATGCATACCTCCAGGTTTCTGGACTGGTCTTTTCATGAGACTTCTTTCCAAACACATTATTTTCAATTTCCATAATCACTTTTGAAGCAAAACTCAAACACTCTTCATGAAAATCCATAACCCTAATATTTCATTCAGATGTATAACGGGTAGGATTAAATGTAGTATATCAATATAAGGTTTCCTGTATATTTTCAGATATCAATTCAATCCATTATTTAAAGTTGGAACCAGTAATATTATTAATTCACAGTATTGTCTATTCATGCATTATCTCTATATTCATAGACAAATGGTACACCTATTTCTACCCAAAATACTAATTCATATATCTTCAAAATATTGCTCCCAGAAATGGTGGAATAAAAACTCCTATTACCTGATCTACATATATTATTTATTATAGTAATATTCTGGACACACATAGGAATGTTCACACTTATGATTGTACCAATGTAAAGGTCGGGCGAGCGTCGGAAAAGAGACCACGAAGAGACTGTCTCATGCAACAGCAAAGGGTTTATTGGGGGTCCAGCATGCTGGGGCTCAGAGCTCACTTGAATAGAGAAGAGAGCCCTAAGAACAGCTTAAGCAGAGCTTATGCAATTTATGTGGTGAGAGCAGGGAGGGAAATTTATTGATGGGTCAGATCGAGTGAGTGGTTTGCATGCCAATGGGAGAGGGAGTACATTCAACAGTTTGGCAATTGGGGACAGCACATTCTGGGAACAAGATTAGCAAACAGTTTTCAAGATTTCATCAGTATTTTGTTAAGCATACAGAAAAACAAGAAGTTAAAAGTACATATTTTATTAACCTTTCATTCCCCACTTCTTATTCTGGTTAATTTTAATCATAAAAATGAGCATTGCGGGGTCTCACATTTTATGTCTTCTGGTGAGGTATATTGTTGTCTGATTACTATAAGTTTAACTTATCCAATTTAAGCTTGTAGAAAGGAAACTAGATGGTTGAGCAAACAGGGTCCTACAATTAGCAATGAAATAAGGATTATTAATGGACTGGCCAGGGCTGATAAAAGCGTAGTTAACCAGGGGGACTGTGTGAACAAAGACTCAAACCACCCTTTTTGTGCATCTCTCTCTTGTTGATGCTCTTCTAGGCGTCTTCTTAATTTATTCATAGATTTTTTTACAACTCCAGTATGGTCGGCATAAAATCAACTTTTTCCCTCAATGCAGCACGAAAGCCCCCTTCTCTCACGAAGAGGAGGTCCAACCCTCGCATGTTCTGTAAAACAATTTCAGAGAGAGAGGTTAAAGATTCCTATAAAACTGTGATGGAGGTTTTTAATATCTTTACATTTTGGTCTATTGCTGCTTCTCATCGGGTCATTTGTTGTGTCACATGGACTAGGACAGTGATTCCTGTGCCCACACCTGCAGCAGCTCCTTTTCCTAATAGGATGGCTAAAGTGAGGGATACAGGTTCCCAGAGGAACCGGGTTGTATGCCCCCCTATTTGATATTTAAATTAACCTGCCTCATGATAGAGCACTCTGGGAAACATCTGAACATTACATAATTAATCACATCTGTTGACCATTTTATGAAAACATAAACAATGTTTAAGTATATAGAATTATACTGTTGTAAGGACGGACAAGTCAAGGCACCTAAGATAGCACCGAAGACAGCGAAACATACCTATTTGGTTGCAACGGATTTAGAGGGCATTGCTTCTGTTGTAATCAATTAGTCACCTGATCTCCAAATTTAGGTAGTTTCCGAATTTTGTACCCAACATGTAAGGGAAGGGGCTCAGAAGTTCACAGTCTGCATAAGTTCACAAAAAGAAGTTTTCGTTTCTATTGTTTTTTTCATCTGTTCTGGGCAAGTTAACATTTTAAGGACACCTGGAGTGGGAGAGCTTTTTTCTTCTCTTTTTTTTTTCTCACTGCCAGCTGTAACAATGGAGCTCATTTGGTAACTTATTTATCTTAGAAATGTAACCATGTCTGTGAAGCCCCAGCTCAAGGCCAGAGGCCTTGTTCACATGTTTTGTGAAAAACTAGTAAGGGGGAGTCTAGCTTAGGAGTGCTGATTTTTCCAGCCAGTGGCCAAATAGAACAGGGAAACACGAAAAGGGGAAGTTTATCTACATTGAACTCTTTTATAGGGACTCTTTGGCTGAAAGTCCTAAAGTCAGCCATGGTGAAGACTGCTGGAGAAGGTCAGTTAAGACTTTTCTGTGGGCCTGGTATAGACGGGGAAGACAGGGAAGGCGGGTCTGAGAGCAGCACCTTGGGTCTGAGCATGAGGAAGGAGAGATGTAAAAGAATAATGGGAAAGGGGTTTGGAATTTTCCAGGCAACAAAACTTGAGCAGTAGAACAGATAGAGCAGAGGGGAAGATGGGAGTTTGTATCCCAAAAAGCCTGTGAGGGACTTTAAATTCTTAGTAACCTGTTTTCAGTGATGACAGAGCAACTTTAAAGGCCATTTTCATTACATCTTGGATAGGGGTCTGAGGGCTCTCCTTAGCTGGATTGAGCTTTGGGTTAGCTGGTAAGAGGACCTGGTGGGACCTGGTGAGGGCACTGACAGGAGAAGAGAGTAGTGAGTGGGTGGATGGGTACCTCAGTACCTGCTACCTCAGCAAGGGGGCAATAATCTGAGAACCGGCGGTTTGGGTTTTTGATCTAGTAATTGGAGGGAAGAAATCAGGTTGCTGAGGTGGGAGTGACAGCAGAGAGTCTGGAGCAGAAAGCTGAGGGTGAGGATCTATTGGATAAGCATAGTTCAGGATGTGAGCGAAGGAGGGAAAATGCCTCCACTTAGGGGAATTTCCTTCCACCCTTTGAGCACTTGCCGAAGTTAAAAAGGTCACGGAGAATTTTAGGATCTAGAGACCCCTCTGGGGGCAATCGGTATTGGTTGTGTAATTGGTAATATGGCCAATGCTGTGTATTGAATTTGATGAGGAGTTTGGGTTCCACCAGGCACCCCTGTATGCTCACATTCCCATGACTAACAGAAGAAGTCGGCATTTCCCCCACACAGCCATGTCTGTTTGTGGCTTTGATAGTCCGCTGGGCAAACATAGTAATCTAGGCTAGCCAACCTGCATCTGGCTCTCGTGTCCCTACATCCATAATGTTTGTTTCTATTACCTATGATACGGAAAGGATTTATTGGAATTTTAGTTGGATCCCCTTCATCAGGGATATCCCAATAGGAAAGACCTATAGCCAGCTGACAAATGTCTGGGTGGAGAGATGGCCACCATGTCCCTAAAGGGGCTGTATGCAAGATAGACCATACTTCTTGTACAGTAGGATTTGTGATCAGCCATTACTGCTGAACAGGCTGATGAGGGTTAGGACTACTCTTGGCCAAGGGGAGAGTCTGTAGCCTTATCCACATGGCGAATACGCAATTTGAAAGTGTTACCAGTCTTTTCCAGTTTCTAGTCAGATTTTGGACAGGCGCAGGCCAGAGATGAGAGACATGGATCCATGAAGTGATTCCGTCTACATTTACCACTGTAGGTGTTATATGTAGCACCTTATATGGTCCTTTCCAGTGGGGTTCCAGGGATGACACCTGATGTCGTCTAATGTAGACGAAGTTTCCTACTTGGTATCAATATAGAGTCCCCTCGTCCCCAGGTTGGTCGGCAGTGGCCAGATGTTTCCACAGATATTGCTGACTTCTTTCAAGAGCTTTAAGTCTGTCAAGCAAGGGGGTGTGGAAGGGATCGTTAGGTCTTAGAGTTTGGGTTAGGTCCCTTACTGGAGGAGGGACCATAGAGAATTTCATAGGGGGTGAGGTTACACAAGGAAACAGAGGAGTATGAGTATTTCTTGCATGAAACAGTGCATAAAGCAGGAGAATAGATCGATCTTTTATGCCGATCTCTAAGCTTGATTTTGTTAAGTCTCTTTAATGGTTCTATTATTTTTTTTTTACCTGTACTGAGCTCTGGGGTCTATAAGCACAATGTAATTTCCAATTAATCCCCAGGGTCCTGGCTAATCCCTGACTTACCAGGGCAATTAACGCCAGTCCATTATCAGACCCTATTGCCTTAGCCAGTCCGTATCTTAGAAAAATATCTTTCAGGATCTTCTTGACCACCATTTGTGCCATTTATTTTGTTGTTGTTGTTTTTTTTTTTGTGTGTGTGTGTGGGGGGGAAGGCTTCAATTAATTCATCCTGAAAATGTATCTACAAAGACTAGGAGATATTTAAGTCCATAACTTCCTGGCTTAATTTCAGTAATGTCCACTTCCAAGAATTGTCCTGGTCTGGTTTCTTGTAGGTGCTTTCCTGCAGGAAAGTTGGAAGGGTAAGCATTAACCAATTGACAGACCCGGCAGGCTTTTGTTACCCGTTCAGTTATTTCTTTCGCTCTGAGTCGGTTAGTGGAAAACTCTGTTCTTGATCCTTCAGGAATGCCTGCAGTTTCTTTGAACCAAGGTGAGTGAGTTGATGTACATTTTTAACTTAGTTTAGGGCTTTCTGAAAATGCAAGCTGGGCTCAGTGAAGTTGAGGGTTTCAGTGTCAGTGTCCTTAGATGTTATCAAAAGCTTGCTGGTGCTCAGGGGTCCATTAGAATTGGGCATCTCTCTTTAACAGCGGGTATAAAGGAGCAGCTAAGGACGCAAACACAGGTATCCATAAGCTGCATAAGCCAGCAGTCCCAAGAAACTCTCTGAGTTGTCTGCTGTTAGATGGGGGTGGTATCTGCTCAATGGATTGTTTTCTGGTCTCAGTGAGCCATCGCTTACTGCCCCTAAGGGAATAGTCCAGGAAGATTACTTCTTGCTGGCAAATTTGGGCTTTTTTGGCAGAAGCACTATACCAGAGTTGAGCAAGCTCGTATAATAATAATTGGGTTCCAGACTCACAGTTTTTCTTGGTGTTGGCTGCCAGTTGCAGGTCATCGACATATTGAAGCAGGGTGACGTCAGGGTGCATAGTTCTGAAGTTGTTGGGGTCTCTGTGGAGGGCTTCATCAAAGAGAGTGGGGGAGTTTTTGAACCCCTGTGGGAGTCTAGTCCATGTTAGTTGACCAGACGTCCCGGTTTCTGGGTCTACCCACTCGAAATCAAATAGCAACTGACTATCTTTATGCAGAGGCAAGCAAAAGAAAGCATCTTTTAAGTCCAGAACAGTATACCATTTCCGCTCATGGTTCAGAGTGCTAAGCAGATTGTACAGATTATGTACTGTGGGGTGAATGTCCTGCACTCTGTTGTAGATCTCTCTTTGGTCTTGAACGGTGCGATAGTCCCCGGTTCCTGGATTTTTATACTGGTAACAGGGCAGTGTTCCAGTTCAAATGACAGGGCCTTAGGACCCTTAAGGCCAGATATTTCTGAATATGGGGCCTTATCCCATCTTTAGCTTTTTTGCTCAGAGGATATTTTTTGACATTGATGGGGGGGCTGAAGTTTTTAACTCCACTGTTATTGGAGGATGTTTCACGGCTACGTATAACCCAGCAGTTTTTTTCCTAGGCATCTGCGTAATCTGTTATCCATTTCCGGGGTAGCTTGCCTCTTTGATCAGTCTTGGGGGGTTTGACAAGTTGATGTTCATCTTCTACTGACATAGTAAAAGCCGTGACTATAGGAGTTTTTACTGAAAAATTTAGAAATTTCACTTGGGGGCCTTCAGGGTTAAAAGTTATTCTGGCCTGGAGCTTTTTGAGCAGATGTGTGCCCATCAATGGGGTCGGGCATTCTGGGATTACTAGGAACGAGTGATGGATTTTTTCTTTCCCCAGGTCCATGGTCCTCTTAGTTGTCTAAGCCCCATATTTACTGCCATTAGCCCCTTGAACTAGAGTCCTTTTTGTTTGATAGATGGCCCAATGGGGCCTTAAGGGCTGAGTATACTTACCCTTTATCCACTTCAAAGTGTAACCCCCCTGGCGAGTACTTTGTGTTCTTTTGGCCAGGCCAGCTACCTCCAAGGAAGGAGGGGCTGTGTGTGCCATGGGGTAGTCACCTGGAGGGCGCTGGGCTGGCCTATATTCCTCCAATGGTGGAGAGTCTGAGTCAGCAGCAGGGGAATCACTTAGAGGGTGTTTGGGGTTGGAGGACAAGGGCAGGGCATAAGGAGGGGGAATAGAGTCCAGTAGAGTCTTGAGACTCAGGGACAACAGAGCGTGGAGGAGGGGGAGCAGAGGGTTTGAGAGATAGAAAAGTGGGAGAACCAGTAGGAGCGGGGACAGGGACAAGGAAAGGCTTCAACCATGGAAGAGGAGATTTGCAGAGGTCCTGCAAACTAAAGATATATTGCTGTTGATCTGGATGGCTATGTGGCCCCAGCTGAAAGACAATATCTCTGAGTTTTTGAATTAGTGTGAAGTAGAAAGATCCTTCTGGGGGCCATCCGACTCCAAAGGTGGGTCATTCTGAGACACATAGAGTCTTCCAGATCTGACGTTTTACTGAAAAAAAGAAGATTCTGAGCCTTTAAGCAGACTTTGGTCCAGTGATCAAGGTTCAGGGACAGAGGCATTGAAGTGCTCTGTCCCATATGAAAGATACACAAATAGTGAAAGCAATGACACACGACACAGACAAGACAAGACAATAAAGACAGGCAATGGACGTCCAATACTGAGAACAGGACTGAGTAGCCAGGAAAACCTGATGGGCTGACAATACCGAATCCAAAACAAAATATCACTGAGTTTAGGAGACTATTGTTACTCGGTTTCCCGAGTTCTCTGGGGCGTCCCCCAGAGACGTGGCCTGTGGCTCTGTGACACTTCTGTCAGCCACCGTCAGAGAGAGCTCATGCTCATCACCAATAGCCATTTTGCCCATCCCTAACCTGAAACCTGAAACAAGAAAGTGGCGCCTTACTTAACCTGAGATGAGCCTATTGGGGGTCTTTCGTCCAACGCTGCTGGAACTCGCTGGGGCCCTCAGATGTAATGGTCAGGCGACCATTGAAGGAAGAGACCACCAAGACACTGTCTCATGCAACAGCAAAGCGTCCAAAATTCTGGGGCTCAGACCTCACTTGAATAGAGCAGAGAGCACTGAGAACAGCTTAAGCAGAGCTTATATACTTTTCTTGAAGAGGGCAGGGAGGGAAGTTTATTGATGGGTCAGGGCAAGTGGGCGGTTTGCATGTAAACGGGTGAGGGTGTACATTCTGCAGTTTGGCAGTTGGGGACAGCACATTCTGGGAACAAGATTAGCAAAAAGTTTTCAAGATTTCAAGAGTGTTTTCTTAAGCATACAGAAAAACAGGAAGAGACAAGTACCTATTTTATTTATTTTCAACAAAGCCTAAATGGAAAGTGAGCATGAATTACTAAAAACATTCATGTCCAGGTTGCCTAATGCTCTCAAATGTCAATTCTATTGGTGACTACATATTTCTTTCTTCCTAAGGTTATATATTCAACCTCAACCCTGTTGAAAATGCCTAATCCTATGACTCACTTAATAATTCGCCTGATTTCCTAAGGTCTCTATTGATACCTCCTTTCCTACATATTTTCCCAAATTCATTATTGTGACTGACACTTAACATGGGCTGACATTAATATTCACTCTCTAACCGAAACCCTATTGGTAAAGAACTTTTTTCCAAATCTTATTCTCACCCTTCTTTCTAAACCTACTGACTATCTTCCTAATTCCACCGACTATCCCTTTTTGACTGGAGGTTCTCTTCGACATTCAATCATCCAAGGTACAACGTCCTATGCCATTGTGTATGGATTTATCTGAGACATTTGTGCAGAAAGTATAACATTGCTAAGTATCCCAATCAAGGTCTCAATGCCCTTCTGGGATGCAAATCTTACCTAGATTTCTGTTTCCATACTTTTAACTCACGTCTATATTCTTATAAATATCACAGATTCCCAATACCATTATTCATCCTGCAGAATGATTCCTAACCCAAATCGAAACTGTTATTAACCGTAACCACACAGTGATCTCTCAATCTAACTTTAGAGAAGAGCAGGGACAGAGTTGGCCTTAAAATATAGGGATGTAGGGGATCTTCCACTTGCTGAGAACCTCAAAGGTCCATGCAGAAATGATCCCTGAAGAAGATGTAGGCAGCTATGAAGGACCTGAGAGAGCAAAAGTCATCTTCCATTGCCAAAAAACCTGGTCAGGATGAAGGGATGTGGCTGAATCAGCCTCTCTCTTAATGTACAGGAGACGGACCAAACCAGGCCTTTGTGGAGCGCTGTTTCTTGGTGCCTTTGATTTATATATCATTCTAACTTGTGAAAATGTCACAGGAAGTAGGGGCAGCCTCCATCTCATGGAACCATTGGAAGCAACTGTTAGGACAATGTGTTTGCCAAGGCAGTGAACTCATTAAATTCCTGAAGGAAGTAACCTACCTCACTTCCTTGGTGATGGAACACTTTAAACTTGGGATCCAGGAAGCCAGGCACTGAGAGTCAATCCAAGTCTCAGTCCCAGTGGGCTCACTTGTTTGGTGTTACTAAGGACAGAGTCAGTCTTTCTTGGTACCTACTGATGTGAGGATGGCCACATGCCAGGGACCTTTCCTGAGAAAGTAGGTAGTGGCTCTCCACATGCTCCTGACAACGTCACAGAGTTGGCCAAGGAGACCAGATCTGAGAAAGGATAGGCCATATCAGGGGAACATAGTATGACCCACCAGTCAAAGGACACTCTGGATAGTTACAAACCTACTTGGGGGAAGGAGGTGCCTTTGTGGGTGTGGGTGTGAGTGTGTGGTTTTGTCTCATGTTCTGAGAATAGGTAGGAAGGTGGTTTGTTTGGATTGGAATGGACTTTTTCTAGTAAATTGTTTGACAAGGCGAGTGTTTCTATGTCTGTTTCTCCCACTGTGTCCGTGGTTGTAGACATTAGAAAAGAAAATGCATCAATGGATGTTTCCTGTCTTGTAGAAAGCATCCCAGCATTCATCCTGCCCAATTAACGCATGGACTGTGACTTGCCTTATGGATGGGCAACACCTACTATCTTACTACGTTTCTGTTTTCTTCCTGAATTCTGGCCACTCTCAAGAATTGGCTCATGGTTTTGTGTCCAAGATATGTACCACCTCCAAGCACTGTGACATGGCCATGTACATGATAACTGAAGGGAATGGGAGGATTTCAGAAAACTCAGATATCAATGTGACCAGTAAAGTCTCAGTGGAGAATCCTTGCTTTGGGCCATTTGCTTACGTATTGCTTCATTGCCCTGAATGTCAGGAAGGTCTTTGCCTCACGCCACCCCTTTGTGAAGCCTTAAGAAAACAGTTTTCAAATGGAAATGAATGGGCATCACCTGTGGCTCTTTGCTTAATTGCTTCCAAAAGGGATGTGTCTGAATAAGCCTCGTGAACCTGTGTGAGGCTGCTGCTTAGATTCTTAACACCTGATGGATCTAAGGTAAGATTCCATGTGTGCTACAAATACAAAATGGTCAAAATAGCAGTCATTGTGTATGAAGTCTCTCGCCATCTTCTGTAAGGTTCCTGACCTCCATCCTGGCCTGCAAAGGCTAGACCATAGATGCTTGGGTTTTTTCATGACTCCCATTCATATAAAGAATTTATACCTGGCAGTCAGTAGGCCTCAAATTGGAGAAGTGGAGCAGTAATAAGGTCAGGCCTATTTGATCACTCCTGGTTCACAGGAAAGGTGTTTAGGCCACACTGACCTTAGGCAAAATAGGGGCGAGGGAGCATATTTTGGACAGGGTCTTGGACTTCACCCCTTTTGGAAACGTCCAGCCAGAGGATTTGATGAGTGTCTACATGGAAGAAGACGAGGGCTATGTGAAAGTGTTTTGGTTTTAATTGTGGTCATTTGTGTGGCAGTTGGAAGACATAACTGTGTCCACCATGGCTTGAACTTTGGTGTGATTCCCCTTAGAGACTGCGTTCTGGACCTGACCTCAGAGAAGAATTGCCATGAATTGTGTTGGGATTTCAGGAGGCCACGCATGAGAGTCCCCATTGGAAACTGAGATATAGGCCCAGGTGGCTCTCCACAGAACACTGGGAATCTCAGCTACGATATCACATGATTTTATTCTGAAAGACTTGGGAACCATAGTTGAGATTCAAAACACACATGGACCTAGCATTGTAGACCTCAATGGGCCTGGCTTCATGTGACCTTTTGGCCACTCCATGAGAAGCCTTGCCTGTGAGAGTCCTCCAGAGCTTTCATTGAAATGAAATTCCTCACCATTTAATGGTTCCTGAAAGAATTGAAACTCACAGTGCATCCAACTTCATCCTTGAAAAATGGCTAGATAAATACCATGAAATTATTGAAATTCTTATGACCAAGTGGCACAGAAGAACATTTGGATGTCCAGTTGCTGATCATGAGTGTACCAGAGAGTGCCTTGATTGACTGGGTTTCATGAAAATGGTGTAGAAGAAAGAATCCTGTATGTTGGTGCCTGCTGAGTAGTGACCCAGAGCTGTGGTGTGCAGTTGTGTCATAAAATATCTCTGGTGGGGCCATTTGGATCTGCCATTGACTTCCAAATGTCTTGTGGCAGACATGGTGCAGCCAGTAATCCCTATATGTCTGATCTCTTCATATGAAGGCATCTTGTTATATGGAGAGGCTTCAGGGCCGTGTTCAGAATCAGGTTGCAATGGTTGAGGGGGCAAGCTCTGTGGGATATAAGCCTCATTGGTGGATTCTCCTGGAGACCGTGACCCACCACACGTGTGAGAAATCCCTCCAGCACTGAGTCCCTGTTGATCTCCTTGTATTTCATGAAGCAAATACTAAAACCCCAGTGCAGCAGCAAGAAACACCATGAAATGTGGAAGATGCGCAAATGGCTTCACATACCACATGGGGAGACACTTAGCCTTCAGTGACAACAGTTTCCCTACAAAGAGAGAATTCTGCACTCCTGCCTCATGTTCATTGGAAAATAAGAAACCATGTCCTCCAGGTCACATAGATGCAGACCCAGCTCTGATGGTCTCACTACAAAGAAGCTAAAGCTCCTGACAACAACATATATTTCAAGTGCCCAAGGTCAGGGAGAGTTTCTCAATAAGTTTTAGGCCAGCAGAGCTCCATGTTTGTGGAGTGTTTACCTGTTTGACCAGGACAGGAGAAAAGACCACTGACTCCAATTAAAATCAAATTAAAGCAAGCTTATTATTTTTCCACTGGCTGAGCTGCCTATCCCTCTCAAAATGGCAGAAACAAGACAGCAACCCCACCTTTCCTACAGCCCAGCTTTATAGTCCAGTAAGTTACACAAAAGGGGGGTTACAGATAACAGAACTCGGAGAAGCATCACGCTATTGCTAGTTTACAATTTTTTTTTTGCTGGCCCCATCATCAGAATTTATGAGGACCATTAGAGACTCACGAGAGTCGTTGTCTGGCCAGAGAAGGCCAATATTTATGAGGTGTCACTAAATTTTCAGAGAGGGCTGCTATCTGGTCAGAGAGCCAGGCATGGGTGAGTTCAAGGCATGGACAGGCATTCCAAGCAGATTCAGAATTTGCAGTAATTTATAGGAAAGCAAAATTATCTTTTCATGACTTTGTGGCAAGATGGCTCCCAATTTTAATAAATGATCAGGTTGGGTTTATCATTCCTCCCCATTTTTTTTTTTGCTTTTTAATATTTTTTAAATTAATTTTTATTGTAGGTTGTTCAAAACATTACATAGTTCTTGATATATCATATTTCACACTTTGATTCAAGTGGGATATGAGCTCCCATTTTTACCCCATATACAGATTGCAAAATCACATCAGTTGCAGAACCATTGATTTACATATTGCCATTATGGTGTCTGTTGTATTCTGCTGCCTTTCCTATCCTCTACTATCCCCCCTCCCCCCTCCCCTCCCCTCTTCTCTCTCTACCCCCTCTACTGTAGTTTATTTCTCCCCCTTATACTTTTCTCCTTTCCCCTCACTTCCTCTTTTATGTAATTTTGTATACCCCTGAGGGTCTCCTTCCATTTACATGCAATTTCCCTTCTCTCTCCCTTTCCCTTTCACCTCTCATCCCTGTTTAATGTTAATCTTCTTCTCATGCTCTTCGTCCCTACTCTGTTCTTAGTTACTCTCCTTATATCAAAGAAGACATTTGGCATTTGTTTTTAAGGGATTGGCTAGCTTCAGTTAGCATAATCTGCTCTAATGCCATCCATTTCCCTCCAAATTCTATGATTTTGTCATTTCTTAATGCAGAGTAATACTCCATTGTATATAAATGCCACATTTTTTTTATCCATTCGTCTATTGAAGGGCATCTAGGTTGGTTCCACAGTCTTGCTATTGTGAATTGTGCTGCTATGAACATGGATGTAGCAGTGTCCCTATTGTGTGCTCTTTTTAGGTCTTTAGGGAATAGACCGAGTAGGGGAATAGCTGGATCAAATGGTGGTTTTATTCCCAGCTTTCCAAGAAATCTCCATACTGCTTTCCAAATTGGCCGCACCAATTTTCAGTCCCACCAGCAATGTACAAGAGTACCCTTTTCCCCACATCCTCGCCAGCACTTGTTGCTGTTTGACTTCCTAATGGCTGCTAATCTTACTGGAGTGAGATTTGCAACAAAATGAAACTGAATCCCTTACTCTCGCCATGCACAAAAGTTAACTCAAAGTGGATCAAGGAACTTGATATCAAATCAGAGACATGGCGTTTGATAGAAGAAAAAGTTGGCTATGATCTACATACTGTGGGGTCGGGCTCCAAATTCCTCAATAGGACACCCATAGCACAACAGTTAATAACTAGAATCAACAAATGGGACTTACTCAAACTAAAAAGTTTTTTCTCAGCAAAAGAAACAATAAGAGAGGTAAATAGGGAGCCTACGTCCTGGGAACAAATCTTTACTCCTCACACTTCAGACAGAGCGCTAATATTCAGAATATACAAAGAACTAAAAAAATTAGACAATGAGATAACGAATAACCCAATCAACAAATGGGCCAAGGACCTGAACAGAAATTTCTCAGAGAAGGACATACAATCAATCAACAAGTATATGAAAAAATGCTCACCGTCTCTATCAGTCAGAAAAATGCAAATCATTCCCCCTTTTTTAATGTGTCCCTTCCAAATTTTTGATAGGGTAGGGAAAGAGCAATGAGGGAATTTTAATCCCTCAGGTAACAGTCTCCAAATTTTTAGAACTCACCCAAAATTGGATTCCTGGTTTTACCTGACTTAATTAATTACTTATATTGATATTCTATTTATTTTTGGCTCCATAGTTGTAAGACGAGAGGCGTCACTCATTTTGGCTTCTTCTGAGCTGAGAGAGAGTGACGTGAGTGGGCACAGTATAAGGGACATGAGTTGCCTTTTAGAAGTCAGTTGAGGGATATGAGTTGCCTTTTAGAAATCAGTTCGTTTTGAAGTCTGGTTGGGGAAGAACAGGTTGTAAATTCATCTGGGGATGGGTTCTTCTGTGTGAGAAACAAGAACCATGAGTACTGAAAAAATGTTGCAGCAGCTGGAACATGTCACTGTATAGAAGTTCCCTCAGCAGGCTTTAATATTCCCAGTTATCAGGACTGTCAACTTAATATTTAACATTTAGTGTTACAGTTATCCCTCTCCATAAGATGCAGTTTAATGATTTAATATCATCTGATCTTGCAAAATCATTTTACTAGTATGACCTCTGTGTGTAATAGAGAAACCTTTAATTCTGTTACTCAGGGCTGGATAATCGTACTAGCAAACACCAACCCTACCTGTAGGTTAGGAATATCTGTAGGCCTTAAACTAAAAATTTCCGCCTCTGGCAGCTCCTCTTGATAGTCTCTTTTTATAGTTATCAGGCATTCCTTTCTGGGAATCCTTCTTTGTAGCCTCCAGTCTTACTTATTTTGGGAGGCTAACATAATGTGTATAAAAAATTATTATTATTATTATTAATATTATTATTTAAAATGCCCAGGAATGGCTGTATTTTGGTTTTAACTGTCTTTCCTAAGTGTTTATCATGAAACAGTCAAACTGACTTTTGTTTCTATCTATTGTTAACAGTCAGCTGAGCTTTTATGGGAGTCATTCCTGGGGAAACTTGAGAGCAGCTTCTCAGTTCTGCTAGTGCCATTTGCGCTAGGTGGGTCCAGGTCTTGCTTGACCATGTGGCTACCCTTGGAAGCATCAGGGATGTCTCCCTTCTCTGATGACTCTCCTCTTCTTAGCAAATGCACTGATTGGCTTTCTGTTCTCCAGGGGTCTCATTAATCTCCCTAATTGGGAAGATATGAGGCCCAGAGTTGCAAAGCTCTTTGAGAAGACCCTTGTTCCCTGGATTCAGACTGACTCAGAGGGCAAGAGCCAAATATTGGTTTTCTTGTCCCTTTTCATGTAACTTTAATATAAATCCTAATCTTAATCATCCAGCAAATAAATTTTAACAGCCTTATATTAAGAGTACTGGGCTTTAATGTCTATAACTTTATAATTATTTATCTTTTTTATTAACTGGGATCTGTATTATTCTGTCTGTCTTGTAGGTGATGACTTATTATCTTAAATTAACCCATGTTGTGTTCTTAAAGCAACACTTCTGTAAAACACTAACAAGGAATCTTTAGATCACTTATAAGGAAATTACAAAATAAAATTTTTTAACAAGAGTAAAAATACTTAGTTCGTGTAATAGCTACCCTGAAGTTTTAAGCTGAGTTATACATTATATCCCCTGTTTGAGATCCTAGAAATCTTGACAGAAAAAAAAAAACAACTTTTGAACATAACTTTAAATGAAATAATATCTGACCTACTGCTTTCGTAGTCATTCTCACATATAGTAAGATGGGACACAGAGCCTTATCTCAGGTAAGGCAGGGCTCTTTATAAAACTTAAGTGTTTTACTTCTAAAGATGATCTTTGTTTTTTTAAATATCATTTTACAAAGATTACATATATTATTTGAGGTCACATGAACATTAGTTAACACCATATGATATCACATTTAAAACATGAATTTAAGAAAGGCTGAAAGTTTTTAACCTTTATATAGATTAGACTCTCATTAACATGAAAATACATTTAAATTGTTCCCCAATGTAAAAAGTAACATACAACTTTACATATCTTATTGATAAGAAGTAAATGAATGCCCAATATATTTTTTTACCATACAACTTCAGAACACCAGCTTGAAATAATGCTCTTTTAAAGTTTCTACCTTACAGATTCGTATACCTGAAAGATATGAGCACATTAATAGCATCACAATTACATTGAAGTTTCTACATTAACAAGTTTAGCTTTTAAATAAATGGCAGTACAGTGCTCTAAAATAACAGTTCTTATTTAATCAGTTGTTTAATTTTTATGGTTGCTTGCTCTAGAAAAAATAAAACTTAATAAACACAATGTTATGGGTAAACTTATGTTTTAAGAAATTTTTGTCTCTTTAACACATGACTGATTATTACAATCTTATACAGACATTAGTACAAACTTATACAGACCTTAGTAAATCAATCAGATATCTATCAAAAGTACTCATGAATGAGTAATCCCATATCAAATTTACTTTACTTATTTATCAATATATTAGACAAATATATTGAACAGTGTAAACCATTTTTTTGTTGAAGGAAAAGTCTTAGAACCAAGGCATATTAGAACATTTGAAGACATTAATATTTTATTAGATTTTTGAACACCTAGAAAAACTTGTAAGCTTAAATTTAAAGACATTTATTTTTATCTCTTTATCCAATTTAAATTCAACTATTTAAATCACTTGAATTAAAGATCTTTGGATCCACTTTTTAAAATTTGTTTTTATGAGCGTTTTTGTTTTAATGAGTGCTCTTTATAAATGTTAATTTGTGTATCATATATATGATATACGGACATATGAATATATAGACATACAACACATAACAAAATTGTGCACACATAATAATAGTAAAGGCCTTGTAGCTTTTCCAGGTGAAATATCCATTGCAATGTTTCAAAAACTACACAGTTAGTCAAAGATAGAACTGGTCAGAAAAACATCATCCTAGGTCTTTAGGATCAAAATCATGAGCTCAAAAAAAAAAAAAAAAAGAAAAAATCTAAGGAAAAAATAAGAGTCCTAGAAAAATTGACTGGCCATTAATTAGTAAATACCATACAATTTAATTTTTTTTAGGCCTCAGATCACTCTCCTACTGAGCTTGCAGGCCTCTTTCATTTGCCATTCAACATAAGTCCTGGCTGAGGTCTGGAAGGAGCAGGAAAAAGCTGCTATTCTGAGCAGACACCTCAGGCCTAAGGCATTTCAACCATAATTTTCAGGTTCAGATGTTGAAAATTATAATACAATTTTAAGACAAAATTCACAAAATTTTATGATACAAGTTTAAGACACAGTTTACAAAATTTTACATCTTTATATCTTGTTTTGTCAACAGATACCATACTATGATTTACTATCCTTGTCCAAATTAATGCACTGGTAGACAAAGTGACATTTTCCCAGGCTACCCAATTAAAAATTGGTGAAAAAAAAGCCTGAATGATTGGGAAGTTACTTGCCAACTTGGAAGTAGAGTTCTCTAGTTTTCCATCCTATGTATTTAAGTTATCTGGCATGAATTATCTGAAATCATAAACTAAACAATTTCCTAAACCCGACTTTTAACTGCAAGATTGTGCAATGCTTCAAAAACCCATTCAGATGCCAGATTGTTACAATAAAACATCATCATTTAGATACACATTCAGCTAAGATCATTCCCAAGAAATGATTTATAATATCAACACATTATTGCACATGTCTTAAAGGGCCAGAAACAAAGACACAAGACAGACTGAAAGGAGCTCCAGACTATGGCTTACAGACAGAAGCCTTTAAACCAGAGCAGATAAGAGAAAAATCTCCTACACCAGTGGCACCATAGATTTTCCCACAAGGGAACCAGATGTTTTCACAGAGGGACAAGCTGAAATGTAAAATCAAGGGTCTCCATGGTGACTTTACTGTATTTAGTGTCCCCTTTTTCTTTTTCTCTTTTTTAAGAAAACAGAGATGGCAAAATCCTTACAGTGCAGGGAAGGAAGTAGGTAATTCTCTGAAGCAACAGGGCTTGGGCAGCTGCTGGAAGTCCCTCAGTCCCTCCTTTCACTTACAGGATTAGCTCCTCTTGTTCGGTTCCACCCCAAGCACGCTCCATCTCCTAACATTTCAGTAGTCAGCTCTCAAAGAGTTCCGGGGTGTGGGGGGTACCAAAAATTGTAACTTAAAGTTTGGTTCCTGATTTTGAAGCCAATTAATACCAATTTAATAATGAGGACAGGGTTTGAGAAAAAGAAAAAGGGAGATTTACTGCTTTGCTAACAAAGGAGAAAAACAGGGGTCTCTGCCCAATGGTTGTGATTCTATCGATCTGAAGGGACAAGGGGTTTTAAGGAGTTTCACGTGTTAACCTGGGAGATACTCAGTTCTTAGGTCCCCAGCAGGCATTGCCCTCTGCAGTGGGTGTGCTCCAGGCAGCCAGCTAGGGGCTTCTCTCATCCTGCTTAACAAAGGGTATTAAAGTTCATCACAGTTCTTTAAAACACAGTCCAAATGGGTGTCAGTTTACTTGCTTTATTACCCATTTTCAGTTAAGTTTTACCACAGAAATCACACAACAAAACACACTAAAACAAACCAAAAAAAAAAAAAAACATATGAAACACAGAACAAAACACACAAAAAAACAGAAAACCAGCGCAGAAACAGAAAAACAGAGGAACTATGCAACGTCTTGCTAAAGCTCTGGGATAGGAGCTCCTGCGTGCCCATTGGCACCTCTCTATGCTTTCAGAGGAATTCCCTACAGAACATAACAGAGGACAGAATGATTCTCGTTACTGTACCAGACAGGAGTATATGTGTGTCTCCCCAGGACACCACTCTGTCATCAGAAGAGATCTCCCTTAACCGGATATCAGATGTTATATAGGCGCCACTTACCTATGGAGGCCTCCTCCACCATGTGCTTGCTAAAAGTTTTAGGGCGGTGGTTCACTGCAGTGCTCCCTGGACCAAAATCTCACACCAAGGCGTTGGAAATTGCCTCTCCATGCCGGAGCCCTGGAGGGAAGGCCAGCTTCAGAATTTCCAGTAGTCTGGTCTTGTGATCTATTGAGGCAGGGTCATCTCGATGGGAAACTACAAAATATTACACCAGGATGCAAGAAAAGACCACTGACTCCAATTAAAATCAAATTAAGGCAAGCTTACTATTTCAAAGTGGATCCAAAGATCTTTAATTCATGTGATTTAAATGGTTCAATTTAAATTGGATAAACAGATAAATATAAATGTCTTTAAATTTAAACTTACAAATTTTTCTAGGTGTTTAAAAATCTTATAAAATATTAATGTCTACAAAAGGTCTAATATACCTTTGTTCTAGGACTTTTTCTTCAACAACAACAAAAAAAATGGTTTAAACAGTCTCCTACTCTAAGCCATTTTCTACCATCAATGGACACTTCAGGGGGAAACCATGGACACAATTCTCCTAAGTATGAAAAGAATAATTTTAAGTCCTTTTTCTTAACATGTGCCCCCTATGTCTTGAGGGCCTCCTTGAGGCCTGACAAAAACAAATCATGTGACGAAACTGCTTGTCCCATGGTGGGTCACTCACCATGTGTCATCCCCACTCTCCTCCTGGATCTGTCTTTCAGTGGTGTCTGCTGAGGCAATCGCAAGCTCCACTTTTTTAAGTCTTCCCTGAGGACAGGTTTCCCCCTCAGTCAAAGGCTCGAGCCCCTATTGATCCTCAGGCAGAGGATCAAAAGGCATCTGTCATGATGGCCTTCATTGGGCAAGCTGCCCTGGATATTAAAAGAAAGTTACAACTCTTAGAGGGAACACAAGATATGACTTTGGGAGATTTAGTCAGAGAAGCCGAGAAAGAATACTATATGAGAGAAACAAAGAGAAAGAAAGGGAGCAAAGGGAAGATGAGAGATGCAAAAGACAGACTAAGGAATTGACTAAGGTCCTGGTCACAACAATAAATAGGCCAGAAATTAACAAACAGGAAGACAGGAACGGAAACCTGGGCGCACGCCAGAGGCCACAATGGAGTTTTACTCAGCATTAGAAAATGACAAAATCATAGAATTTGCAGGGAAATGAATGGCATTAGAGCAGATTATGCTAAGTGAAGGAAGCCAATCCCTAAAAATCAAATGCCAAATGTCTTCTTTGATATAAGGAGAGTAACTAAGAACAGAGTAGGGATAAAGAGCATGAGAAGAAGATTAACATTAAACTGGGATGAGAGGTAGGTGGGAAAGGGAGAGAGAAGGGAAATTACATGGAAATGGAAGAAAACCCTCAGGGTTATACAAAATTACGGACAAGAGGAAGTGAGGGGAAAGGGAAAAATACAAGGGGGAAAAATAAATTACAGTATAGGGGGTAGAGAGAGAAGATGGGAGGGGAGGGGAGGGGAGTGGGGATAGTAGAGGATAGGAAAGGCAGCAAAATACAACAGACACTAGTATGGCAATATGTAAATCAATGGATGCGTAACTGATATGATTTTGCAAACTATATACGGGATAAAAATGGGAGTTCATAACTCACTTGAATCAAAGTGTGAAATATGATATATCAAGAACTATATAATGTTTTGAACAACAAACAACAAAAGTTAAAAAAACACATGGAGAACTATTTCAACAAAAAATTGACTAGATTTATAACTTCAATTCTACATAATGCAAAAGGCAAGTCCAATTATACACCATGCCTCCTCTGAAATGCTTGTATGTCTATTCATTTTGGGTTATTTTTCTCCATTATATTAGGATTAGGAGTCAGAATATAGAGTCTAGTAGGGTATGGGTTAGTGTGAGTGATTCAGTATTTCGAATGAAAATTAGGAAAATGAATCCAATGTTTATGCAAATATGTGCTAAAAATAATCATCCCACTCTCATCAAGAACAATGCCTTGACATTACCTTCGCCCCAAGTTAGACACAATTAGAGGAGAAGAGTTAGAAAATCTATGAATACTTATCTGGAATGGAATATGCTCAGGAGTTCACAACTTTGGGGGTGGTAGAAGAGTTTCCAAAAGTAAGGGACAGGGTAAACACTTCACAAACATGGTGCTCTGCTGACCGGAAGACTTATGAGAAACTGCCTCTGAGTTTGGGCACTGGAAATATATGTTGTAGTCAGGAGCTTTAGCTTCCTTTGCAGTGAGACCATCAAAGCTGGGTCTGCATCTATGTAACCTGGAGCACATGTTTTCTTATTCTTTAATGAACATGAGGCAGTAGTGCAGAATTCTCTCTTTGTATGTAAACTGTGGCCAATGGGGGCTAAGTGTCTTCCTGTGTGGACTCTGAAGCCATGTGGTCATCCTCCATTTTTCATGGTCTTTCTAGCTGCTGCAATGGGAGTTTGGTGTTTGCTTCACGAAATACAAGTAGTTCAACTGGGACACAGTGCTGGAGGGGGTTCTGTCATGTGTGGTGGGTCAGGGTCTGCCAGGAGAATGCACCAACCAGTCTTATATCCAACATAGACTTCCCCCTTGTCCCTAGCAACTTGATTCTGAACATTGCCCTGAAACCTCTCCATATAACAAGATGCCTTTACATGCAAGGGTCTGCTGGCTGCACCATGTCAGTCAAAAGCCATTTGGAAGCCAATGGCCAATCCACATGACACCAACACAGATGTTTAATCACACACCTGCCCACCACTGTTCTAGGCCCACTACTCAGCAAATTCCAACTTACTGACATCTCTGTTCTACACCATTTTCATGAAACCCAGTGATTCAAGGCACTGTCTGGTACACTCATCATCAGCAACAGGACATCCAAAGGTTCTCCAGTGCCACCTGGTCATGGGAATTTAAAAAATTTCATGGTATTTATCTAGCCATTTTTCAAGTATCAAGTTGGATGCACTGGTTTTTCAATTCATTCAGGAACCATTAAATGGTGAGGATGAAAGCTCTGGAGAACTCTAAAAGGCAACGCTTCCCAACGAGTGGCCAAAATGTCACATGAAGCCTGACCCATTGATGTCTACTCAATGTGAGTTCAATATGTGTTTTGACTCTTTACTATGGTTGCCAAGTCTTTCAGAATAAAATCGTCTTATATCCTGGTGGAGATTCCCAGTGCACTGTGGAAAGACACCCTGAGACTAGATCTCAGTTTCCAAGGGTGACTCTCATGTGTGGCCTCCTAAAATCCCACCAAAATTAATGGCAATACTTCCCTGAAGTCAGTTCCAGAACTCAGTCTCTAAGGGGAATCACACCAGAGTTCAGGTCCAGGTGTACCCAGTCATCTCTTCCAACCAGCACACAAATGACCACAATTAAAACCAAAACACTGCCACATGGCCCTCATCATCT
Source organism: Callospermophilus lateralis (assembly GCF_048772815.1). NCBI lineage: Eukaryota > Metazoa > Chordata > Mammalia > Rodentia > Sciuridae > Callospermophilus > Callospermophilus lateralis. Next base: position 67,417 of record NW_027513073.1, read on the forward strand.
TCCATATAGACACTCATCGTAACCTCTGGATGGAATTTTCCATGAGGGGCGAAGCCCAAGACAGTTTCCAAAATAAACTCCCTTGCCCCTCATTTGCCTAAAGTCAGGGTGACATAGACACCCTTCCTGTGAACCAGGAGTGATCAAATAGGCCTGCCGTTAATACTGTTCTGATTCTCCAATTTAATCCTACTGATTGTCAGGTATAAATCCTTTATGTGAGTTGGAGGCAATAGAAAACCCAAGCACACATGGGATCTTTCTTTAGATCTATCACCTTCTGAGAATCAAAGCCCCAACCTCACACAGGGCCAAGAGGCTGATTCAGACACATCTCTTTCCAAAGCAATTAAGCAAAGATCCACAGGTGATGCCCATTCATTTCCATTTGAAAAATGTTTTCTTCAGGCTTCAGAAAGGGGTGGCCTGAGGCAAATACCTTCCTGACATTCAGGGCAACATAACCATAGGTAAGCAAATGGGCCAAAGCAAGGTTTTTAAACTGAGACTTTACTGGTTACACTGATATCTGAGTTTTCTGAGATGTTCCCATTCCCTTCAGCTATCCATTACATGGCCATGTAACAGATTTTGGAGGTGGTACATATCTTGGCCACAAAACCATGAGCCTATTCTGGAGAGAGGCCAGAAATCAAGATGTGTAGAGGACCTTAGGAAGATAGTAGGTGTTGCCCATCCATAAGGCAAGCCACAGTCCATTTATAAAGTGGGCAGGATGAATGCTGGGAAGCTTCCAACTAGACAGGAAACCTCCATTGATGCATTCTCTTTTCTAAAGACTACAACCACGAACACAGTGGATACACAGACATAGAAACACTCGCCTTGCCAAACGACTTCCTAGAAACAGTCAACTCCAAACCATACAAACCACCATTCCTACCTATTTTCAGAACATGAGACAAAACCACAAACTCACATCCACATCCACAAAAGCACCTCCTTCCCCCAAGTAGGTCTGTGACTATCTGGAGTGTCCTCTGACTGGTGGGCCATACTATGTTGCCCCAAAATGGCCTGGCCTGTCTCAGATCTGTTCTTCTTGGCCCACTCTACGAAGTTGTCAGCAGGCAGCATTGAGCCAATACCTGCTATCTAGGGAAAGGCCCCTTTTCTGAGCTCTACTGGCATTTGGCCATCCTCATATCATTAGGTACCAAGAAAGACTGACTCTGTCCTTGGTAAATCCAAACAAGTTCGACCACTGGGACTGGGACTGGGACTGGCTCTGGGTGCCTGGCTTCTTGGATCCCAATTTCAGAGAGTTACATCACCAACGAAGTTAGGTAGGTCACCTCCTTCAGGAACTGAATGAGATCACTGCCTTGGCAACCACTTTGTCCTAACAGTTGCTTTCATGGGTCTCATGAGATGGAGGCTGCCCCTACTTCCTGTGACACTTTGACAAGTTTGAATGGTATATCAACAATGGCCACCCGGGAACACCTCTCCACGCAGGTCTGGTTTGGTCCATCTTCTCTACATTAAGAAAAGAGAGGCTGATTCATACACATCCCTTCGTTATCACAAGGTGTTTGCCATGGAAGATGGCTTTTGCTCTCTCAGGTCCTTCATAGCTGCCTACATCTTCTCCAGGGATCATTTCTGCATAGAAATTTGAGGTTCTCAGCAGGTGTAAGATCCCCTACATTCCTGTATTGTAAGATGAACTCTGTCCCTGCTCTTTTGTAATGTTAGATTGAGGCAACAGTGTATGGTTAGGGATAATAACAGGATCGATTTGGTTTAGGAATCATTCTGTGGGATGAATAATGGTATTGGGAACCTGCAATATTTATAGGAATACAGAGGTGAAATATAAGTATGTAAACAGAAATCTAGGTGAGATTTGAAGCTCAGAAGTGCATTGAGCAATTGATTGCGATACATAGCTTTAAATTACATTCTGCACACATGTCTCAGATAAGTCGATATACAATGCCATAGGACTTGTACCTTGGATGATTGAATGTAGAGGAGAACATCCACTCAAACAGGGATAATCAATAGGATCAGGAAGATAGTCGGTAGATTTTGGAACAAGGGTGAATTTAGTATTTGTACCAAAAGTTCTTTAGCAATTGGGTTTTGGTTAGAGAGTGAATATCAATGTCAGCACATGTGAAGGGTCAGTCACAATGATGAACTGGGGAAAATATGTAGGAAAGCCGATATCAATAGAGACATTAGGAAAACAGGCAAAGTACAGGGTGAGTGATAGCATTAGACATTTTCAACAGTTTTGAGGTTGAATATATTAGGAAGAAACAAATATGTAGTCACCGATAGGATTGACATTTGATAGTGTTATGCAAGCTGGACATGGATGTTTTTAGTAATCCATGTTCAGTGTCCATTTAGGCTTTGGTACAATCACACGTGTGAATTTTGCATTTTGCCTCCAGAATATTACTGTGATAACATGCATATTTAGATCAGGTGACATGAGTATTTCTTCCTCTATTACTGGGAGCAATATTTTGAAAACGTATAAATTAGTATTGGGGGTACAAAGAGGTGTACCCTGTGTCTATGAATATAGATAATGCATGAATAGACCATACTGTGAATAAATAATATAACTGGTTCCACTTTAAATCATGGATTGAATTGATATCAGAAAATATATAAGAAATCTTATATTGATATACAATCATTCATTCCAAACAGTTATACATCTAATTGTGAAATGATAGTTATGGTTTATCATGAAGGGTGTGTGAGTTTTGCTTAAACAATTATAAAGAAAATCGGAAATAATATGTTTGGAAAGAAGTCTCACGAATAGACCAGTTAAGAAACCTGGAGTAATGCATGTGTTCTGAAGCAGGAAGTGATTGAAAGTGAAACAAATGCCTATAAATTTGCCAACTTGTGCAAGAAATATATACCCTCTGATGTGCATAAACTGAAGAAATAGTAATGTACCAGTGTTGAATAAAAATGAACATCAAAATACAAATCATGTCCCATAAGAGTCTACTTGCATTGCTGTTAAACTGGGGCAGTTACTGTAGAAATATTAGGATAATGCCGCAGTCTTGCTGGGCACAATCAGGAGCCACTTGTCAAAAGAAACTAACTTTATTTTTAAAACCACACACGCCAAACAAAACAGCCTCTCAGAAAAAAACCCTCAGAGCCCCAACTGCCACCACTGGCTTCCCAAAAGCCTCTTCCTCCCACACAAGCATCTCTCCACCTCCCACAATCCTCCTGCTCTTGAGGCCGATTGGCTAGGTCATGTGGGCAAAGCCAAATAAGTCCCCTAATGAGCAACTCCGTGGTCTGAAAGGGCAGGGAAACAGCCCAATGAGCATCACCGCAGAGGAGCCAATCAGCTAGATGTTGCTGTGAGCCAATCATCAGCCAGCAGCTGGAAGTTTGCTGGCTTCTGGAATTTTGCTGGGGCCCCTTCGGATGTGGCTCTCAACATCTCCCCCTCTCTGTTTAAACAACACACATGTGGCTTAGGGACAGTGCCTGCCTTAGGTTGTCCAATAGTACATATGGTCCTTACCCGTTAAGTTGGTACCATTGCAATTGGATCTTACCCATCACTGACTACCGGTCCAGTTTACAGCAACACCTGTGGAGAGGTCTTTGTACCACCGGGGGGTGGTGAGGTTCTTTGCCTCTCCTCTAATGGCCCCCAAACATTAGCTGGACTATAATGACACACAGAAGAGAGGAAGATACACCAAGCCAATTGACGGCTCCTTTTGGAAAAATTGTACCACCGATGACATCATCAGCAAATATACCCGAACACTACCACAAGTCGCTGCACAAACAGGTAGTTTACAATGCATACAGGAGAGTTCTCAATGTGTCTAGGCAAGTTCTGCAAGCATTTCAGTGATGGCTATTGCAGAAGCTGTAGATTGGTTTTATCTTTGATTTCACCAGCACTGGGATGAAGATAGGAATTCTGGCAATAATGGCTAAAGAAAAATTATGTAACATTCCAGAAGGCACTGAAAGAAAACAATTTTCTTAACTATTTACATTGTCTTGAAGATAATTATTAAATATAATGAAAAGGAAAGGTGAAAGAAAGGAAACAGATCTGTTAACCTCCTTTTTTTCAAATTTTAAAACAAACCTCAACAGCTCTTTACCCAATTTAAATTAAACCATTTAAATAATGTGAATAAAAAAAATATTTGGATCCATTTTTTTTATGAGTGCTCATCATATATCATATATGGACATACGAACATTCAAACATATAACACAAAACACAAGTGTGCACACATAATATAATACATACAACACATAACCTAATAGTAAAGGCCTTATAACTTTTTACACGTGAAATCTCCATTGCAATGTTCAAAAACTCTTTTGTCAAAAAATAGAACTGATCAGCAAAACATTAAACTAGGTCTGTATGAGCTCAAAAAACAAAATAGAATTTGGGAAACGGCAATAATAAAATAGATAATGAAAAAAGCATCCTGGTTCTATCTCAGATGTAAGGATAGTAAAACTGGAATTTTGGATATCAGCTGATAAGGCCTTGAGACAAATCATCTTCTTTTTGATGTGCCCTGATATGTCTTATAAAGAATAGATCTTTTCTGTCCCAGATTAGACTTTTTATATTGGAAAGTAAAGAGAAAACAGTAGAGAAAGGAGAAATCTTACCAGCAACTTCAAGGGATACTATAGCATTAACTATATACTGACTATCGGAAAATAAATTAAATACAGAATATTTAAATATCTCAAAAGCTTGTAATACTGCATTAAGCTCTACCTTTTGAGCTGATTGTTTGGGTACTAAAAATTTATAAGTTTTATCAGGTATAACTATTGCTGCTGTACCATTATTTGATACATCAGTGAATATATTTGAAGCATTCATGATAAGTGTTTTTCTTCTCAATTTTGGAAAAATTACAGGATGCGATGACCAAAAAGACAATAAAGGGTTAGATGGTAAGTGGTTATCAAATGAAACATTAGATTGGACCATGATTATTGCCCAAGTATTTAACTCATTAGCTAACTCATCAATTTGATTCAGAGTATATGGAGTAAAAATTTTATTGGAAGAAATTCCAAACACTCCCTTTGCTGCTTTAATTCCTTTGAGTATTAATTATTCTAAAGCCTCAGGATACCTAGTAAGAATAGTGTAAGGAGAATAAGATAAATGTATCCATAATAATGGACCTTCTTGCCAAAATACTCCTGTAGGAATATTTTTTGTTGGTAGTACAATAAATAATAAAGGCAAACTTATATCAATTCTATCCAAATGCATATTTTCCATATATGTTTCATTGATTTTTAATGCCTTTCTTGCTTCAGGTGTTAACATGCGGGGTGAATTTTTATCTGATAGACCTTTTAGGATATCAAATAAAGGTCCCAACTCTCCTGTTGGTATACCTAGATAAGGCCTTATCCAATTTATGTCTCCTAATAACTTTTGAAAGTCGTTATGTGATTTGAGTTGATCTACTCGTATTTGAATTTTTGGTGGACTGACCATGGTTGAGGATAACAGAACTCCTAAATAATTAATTGGAAAATTTAATTGTACTTTATCTATTGCTATCTCTACATTATAATTTTTAATAAGTTTGTAAGTGTGGCATAACTTTCTAGCAATGTGTTTTTAGCTTTGTGTCCTAATAATACATCATCCATATAGTGAAATATTTGTGTTCAGAATTTTGATTTCTAAGTGGCTGGATTACTTTGTTAACATAAATATGACACATAGTTGGGCTGTTAGCCATCCCTTGAGGGAGTACTTTCCATTCATATCTCTGATCAGGACCTTCATGAATCAGTGCAGGGATAGTAAAAGCAAAACCTGGACTATCCTTAGGATGAATTATAATTGAAAAAAAAAATATTTAATATCTATAACTAAAACATACCAGGTTATTGGCAAAGCAGACAATTGAGGAATCCCTGATTGAGCAGGTCCCATAATAACCATCTCATTATTAATGGCTCTAAAATCTTGCAATAGTCTCCATTTACCAGATTTCTTTTTGATGACATAAATGGGAGTATTTTGGGGATATACAGTCGGTTGTATATGTCCTTCTGCTAATTGTTGTTTTACCAGGTCATGGACTGCTTGTATCTTTTCTTCAGTCAGGGGCCACTGAGGAACCCATACTGTCTTTCTGATTTTCAGGTAATTTTTATTGTCTCAGTGGCCCTTTCTGAAAATCCAACCCATGTCTCTCTGTTCCGTGATCTATTTGTATTGGTGCTGCTATGACTTATTCTTGTTTTTGTAATCTTTTTTTCTTTCCTAAAACCTTGTCTAGTCATAATAGTGGCTGCATTTTTGTTGATGTTATTTGTTAATGTCAAACCTAATTGATCTAGGACATCTCGTCCCCATAAATTTATGGGAAGATGATCCAATACATATGGCTGTATAGTTCCTTCACATCCTTTAGGATCCTTCCTATCTAATACCATTTTACTTCTATGGGGATTAGTCGCCACTTATAGGCCTCGAAGCGTTTGAGTGGCTTGTTGTAATGGCCAATGTTTTTGCCATTCTTGACGAGAGATGATGCTAATGTCTGCACCTGTATCCAGTAGCCCATTCAATTCATGCCCTTGAATATTTAGTTTTAGCATGGGGCGAGAATCTAAATTTAAAGAAAGCATAGCCAAATCTACACCTGTGGAGCCTAATCCCTTGGAACATCTTTCTACAGTACGACTGGAAAATTTATCATATAGGCTAGGTATTATTAGTAACTGTGCTATTCTATCTCCTTGTGAAATTACTGATATGTCCTTTGGAGAACTGGCTATAATTTTTATTTCACCTTCATAATCGGGATCAATCACCCCAGGACTTATCATAAGTTCTTTTAGAGTAGAAGAGCTGCATCCCAATAATAAGCCCATGGTTCCTTTGGGAAGAGGTCCTTTTACCCCTCTGGGAATGATTTGAACTCCCATCTCTGGAGTTAGTACTGATCTGGCAGAGGCGCAGATGTCCAATACTGTGCTCCCTCTGGTTTGTCTGATGAGGGATCTGATGGACAATGTGTCCTGGGCACTACCCTGATGGGGTTGCTGGGTTCCTCCAGTGCTCTGTATATTTGTGGTTTGGGGCCCCGGAGCATTGGAACCCCCTGTCCATTTATTTGGCAATTGAGCCCAATGCCTTTCTCCATGATATCGTGGATAAACACCTGGTCCTTGTTCATTTTTTGATAATTGAGTACCCTCTATGGTGGTTTGAGAACAGCACTCATTAGCCCAATGTCTCCCTCTATGGCATTGTGGCCAAATACCTGGTATTCTACTCCTTTGATACCTAATATTGTTAAACCCTCCTTCTATGGGCCAATTCCTTTTAAAATGTCCTGTTTCTTCACATTGGTAGCATGTTCTTGGTCTGGCATCTAAAGCCTGTTTTACTGTAGCTGCCACAATTTGCCCTTGTTCATTAATGTATCTGGCAACTAAAGCCTGTTTTACTGCAGCTGCCATGACTTGCTCTTGTTCATTAATGTCTCTACATAATTAAATCAATGTGTTTAAATCTTCATTTTTCCATGGTCTAATGATATCTCTGCAACAACGATTCGCTTGCTCATAAGCCAGTTGTTTTAGTAATGGCATTGCTTGTTCTGTATTCCCAAAAACTCTGGTAGCTCTTTGAATAAGCCTATCTACAAATTCAGCATAAGGTTCATTAGCTCCTTGTATTACCTTAGATAATTGACCTTGTAAACCTCCATGTTCTTGTAAAGTCTTCCATGCCTTAATTGCATCTACACCAATTTGTGCACATACACCATGATCATATGCAATTTGCTGCTGCTGATCTTCATAAGGTCCCTTTCCTAACAACATATCTAGATTTCTCTGAGGATAACCAGCTCCTGCATTTCGCCTAGCTGTCTCCTTTCAACATTCCTCATTGGCAACCTTCCATAACATGCATTGACCTCCATTTAGCACAACATTACACATATTAGCCCAATCCACTGGCTTCATGTTCAAGTTGTTAATGGATTCAACCATGATTACATTGAAGGGTGCTTGAGGACGATAGGTTGTTACAGCCTCTTTTAGCTGCTTCACTGTTTTGAAATTTAAAGCATGGTAAACACGCTGCCCTCCTCCCTCAAATACAGGGCATGTTAATATTTGAGATCTTGTCTCAGGATCCTAACTATCAACTGCGGGAGTTTGGGGCCTCCCAGCATAAGAAAGTGGCCTTGTTAGTTGGACACTTATGTCATCTGGTGATAGAAAGGTGTTAGTAGCAGTCTCCTGTTGTAAACTTCCCCTGATGTTTTTTATTGTTTTACACTTTCTTTCTCTAACTAGCTTTAGAGGCCTTCTCTTTTACTTGAATTTTTTCCTCTGTCTGACTAGTTCGAGAGACGTTCTCTTTTACTTGAATAGTTTCCTCTATCTGACTATCTCGAGAGACCTTCTCTTTTACTTGAATTTTTTCTTCTGTCTGACTAACTTGAGACACCTTCTGTTTTACTTGAATCAATATGTCTTCTTCTTCCTCTACCATTGACTGAACTGAAGGCTTTGAACTAAGCAAACAAGATATGAATGTCCACAATGGCAATGTGCCAACTGGCAGAATCCATGGGCTTTTCTTTTCTATTCTTTTTAAATCTGAACCATGATGGTTCCATTGTGATATATTTAACAACTCCTCCTTAAAAAGCCATGGTCTACATTTTTGTATTGTATCAACAATTGCCATGACTGCTCTTGATTTTACTGGGATGCCTCCTTCCTCTAACAATTTACTTAACACTTTTTTGGTTTGTTTTTTACTAATTTTTGATCCCATATTTCTACTATAATACAAACCAACAAGATAACACCAAACAAAAAAAGAGATAGAACGAAATAAAAATGGAACAACAAAAAATTATTATAGCCTTTCTCCCTATCTGTTCCTCAGACACAAATAGTTTTTCCTCAGATGTGAGCAGTTTTTCTTCCATCTCACTCATCTCCAGGGACAGGCAACTTAAAACAAAAGAGGAATCATAAAATGGCTACCCATCCTCTCGCCCTGCCCTCAAGAGCGAACAGTTTACCTTATCAGTTACCCTCAGTCGCTCCCCATATGAGCCACCAAATGCCGCTGTCTGGCTGGGCACAATCAGAATCCACTTGTCAAAAGAAACTAACTTTATTTTTAGAACCACACACGCCAAGCAAAACAGCCTCTCAGGAAAAATCCTCAGAACCCCAACTCCCAACACCAGCTTCCCAAAAGCCTCTCCCTCCCACACAAGCCTCTATCCACTTCTCACAATCCTCCTGCTCTTGAGGCAGATTGGCTGGGTCACGTGGGCAGAGCCAAAAAAGTCCCCCAATGAGCAGCTCCATGGTCTGAATGGGCAGGGAAACAGCCCAATAAGCATCACCGCAGAGGAGCCAATCAGCTAGATGTTGCTGGGGCTGCTGTGAGCCAATCATAAGCTGGAAGTCTGAAAGGCGGGGAAACATCTCAATGAGCATCTCCAATGAGCATCACCACAGAGGAGACAATGAGCTAGAAGTTGCTAAGGCCGCTGTGAGCCAATCATCAGCCTGCAGCTGAAAGTTTGCTGGCACCTTGAAGTTTGCTGTGGCCCCTTCGGCTGTGACTATCAACAGGATACGTATGCACCATTCACTGAAGTTAGTTTTCAGTAATAGAAAACAAATATGAATTTCAGGTGGATGAATATTTCTGAAAATAATCTTGTGAAAAGTTGATTATAAATCCACATACTTGAACATGAATGAATTTAGGGAGTGTAAATAAGACACATATATTTCATAATTTGAAAAATCTGGAGAGTGTGTATGTGTGTATACACACACACACACACACACACACAAATTTTAAAATGTAGCCACATATATGCCAATCGAAATTCACCATGAAATATACATCATTCACAGATCTAAAAATATTCAATTTACTTAACAGGGATTTATGTATAATGTTGTTCTCCTAGGAAGCTCACCCATAGGTTCAATTTTCAGTTCCAACAGCATCTAGGAGGAGTGATCTCTTCTCAAAATTTGTATCTGCCAAATCAGCTACCGCACAAAAATATACACGTGATAAAAGGTAGGATTCTTTATGTGCATATAAAATAGATGTGCTGAATAGGATACAGAGAAAGGGAGACAGGAATTCACATATTTGTTAACTTTAAAAACACATGGAGGACTATTTCAATTAAAAATTGACTAGAATTATAACACCTACTTGCAAAAGGCAAGTCCAAACATATACCATGCCTTCTCTGAACAGCTTCTATTTCTTTTCTGTTAGGATTCTTTTTCTCCATCATATTAGGATTAGTAGTCAGATTCTAGTACAGTATGGGTTAGTGTCAGGGATTCAGTATTTCAAATGGAAAATAGGAAAATGAATCCAATGTGTATGCAAACATATGCTAAACAAAAATCTTTCTACTCTCATCCAGAAAAATGCCTTGACATTACCTTCGCCCAAAGTAAGACACAATTAGAGGAGAAGAATTAGAAAATCTGTTAATACATATCTGGAATGGAAAATGCTCAGGAGTTCACAACCTTGAAGGTGGTATAGGAGTTTCCAAAAGTAAGGGAAAGGGTAAACACTCCAGAAACATGGAGCTCTGCTTGCCTAAAGACTTCTTGAGAAACTGCCTCTGAGGTTGGGCACTTGAAATATACGTTGTTGTCAGAAGCTTTAGCTTTCTTTGTAGTGAGACCATCAAAGCTGGGTCTTCATCTATGTGACCTGGAGGATGTTGTTTTTTATTTTCCTAATGAACATGTGGCAGCAGTTCTGAATTCTCTCTTTGTAGGTAAACTGTGGCAACTTGGGGCTAAGTGTCTCCCTGTTTGGACTGTGAACCCAGTTGGTAATCCTCCAGTTTTCGTGGTGTTTCTTGCTGCTGCACTTGGAGTTTGGTATTTGCTTCTTGAAATACAAGGATTTCAACTGGGGCACAGTGCTGGAGGGATTTCTGTCACATGTGGTGTGTCAGGGTCTGCATATAAATGCACCAACCAGGCTTCTATCGCACATGCTTGCCCCCTTGACCATAGCAACTTGATTCTGAACATTGCCCTGAAAAATCTCCATATAACAAGATGCCTTTACATATAAGGGTCTGCTGGCTGTAGCATGTCAGTCACAAGCCATTTGGAAGCCAATGGCAGATCCACATGGCCCCAACACAGATGTTTTATCACACACCTGCACATCACTGCTCTAGGCCCCAACTCAGCAGTCTCCAAATTACTGGCATCTCTGTTCTACACCATTCTCATGAAACCAAGTCAATCAAGGCACTGTCTTGTACACTCATGATCAACAGCATAAGATCCAAAGTTACTCCAGTGCCATCTGGTCATGGGAATTTAAAAAATGTCATGGTACTTATCTAGCCATTTTTAAAGGATGAAGTTGGAGGCACAGTGGGTTTAAATTTATTCAGGAACCATTAAATGTTGAGGAAGTTTATTTCAATGAAAGTTCTGGAGAACTCTCAGAGGAAAGTCTTCCCAAAGAGTGACCAAAAAGTCACATGAAGCCAGGCCCATTGAGGTCTACAATATGAGGTCCATGTGAGTTTTGACTCTCAACTATTGCTGCCAAGTCTTTCAGAATGAAATTATGTGATATCCTGGCTGAGATTCCCAGTGTTCTGTGGAAAGCTACCCTGGTCCAAGATCTCAGTTTCCAAGAGCGACTCTCATGCATGGCCTCCTAAAACCCCAACACAATTCATGGCAATACTTCTCTGACGTCAGTTCTAGACCTCAGTCTCTAAGGGTATCACACCAGAGTTCATGCCCAGGTGGACCCAGTCATCACTTCCAACCACCACACAAATAAACACAATTAAAACCAAAACACTCCCACAAGGCCCTCATCTTCTTCCATATAGACACTAATCATAACCTCTTGCTGGAGTTTTCCATGAGGGGCACAGCCCAAGACAGTGTTCAAAAGAGCTCCCTTGCCACTTATTTTCCTAAAGTCAGCGTGATTTTTTACCATTTTTGTTTTGGATACACACATGGAATCTTTCTTTAGATCCATGAGGTGCTGAGAATCTAAGCCACAGCATCACACAGGGCCAAGAGGCTGAATCAGACACATCCTTATCCTAAGCAATTAAACAAAGAGTGACAGGTGATGTGCATGCATTTCCATTTGAAAACAGTTTTCATCAGTCTTCCCAAATGGGTGGACTGAGGCAAAGACCTCCTGACATTCAGGTCAACAGAACAATAGGTAAGCAAAAGGCCAAAAGAAGGGTTTTTCCACTGAGACATTACTGGTCACACTGATATCTGTGTTTTCTGAGATGCTCCCATTTCCTTAAGCTATCCAGTACATGGCCATGTCACAGAGCTTGGAGGGGTACATATCTTGGACACAAATCCATAAGACTATTTTGGAGAGTGGCCAGAATTTAGGAAGAAAACCTGAACTTAGGAATTTAGTAGGTGTTGCACATCTATAAGACAAGCTACAGTCCATTAATAAATCGGGCAGGATGAATGCTGGGAAGCTTCCTAATAGACAGGACACATCCTTGATGCATTCTCTTTTCTAATGTCTTCAACCATGGACACAGTGGAATACATAGACAAAGAAACACTCACCTTGTCAAACGACCTACTATAAAGAGTCCACACCAAACCAAAAAAAACCCGCCTATTCCACCTATTCTCAGAAGATGAGACAGAACCAAAAACTCACACCCACACCCACAAAGGCACCTCCTTTCCCCAAGTAGGTCTGTGACTATACACTGTGTCCTCTGAATGGTGGGCCATACTATGTTACCCCAAAATGGCCTGTCTTGTCTCAGATCTGTTTTCTTTGGCCAACTCTGTGAAGTTGTGAGGATCCATTGGTGAGCCACTTTCTGCTTTCTCAGGAAAGGCCCCTCTTCAGAGCTTTTCTGGCATTTGGCCATCCTCACATCAGTAGGTACCAAGAAAGACTGACTCTGTCCTTGGTAAATCCAAACAAGTGAGACCACTGGGACTGGTACTGGGACTGGCTCTGTGTGCCTGGTTTCCTGGATCCCAAGTTCAGAGATTCCATCACCAAGAAAGTGAGGTAGGTCACTTGCTTCAGGAACTGAATGAGGTCACAGCCTTGGCAACCACTTTGTCCTAACAGATGCTTCCAAGGGTCCCATGAGATGGAGGCTGCACCTACTTCCTCTGACATTTTCATAAGTTAGAATGGTATATCAACCATAGGTACTGGGGAACAGCTCTCCACAGAGGCTTGGTTTGGTCCATCTTCTCTACATTAAGAAGAGAGATTCTGATTAAGACACAACCCTTTATCCTGACCATGTTTTTTTGCCATGGAAGATGACTTTTGCCCTCTCAGGTCGTTCATAGCATCCTACACATTCTCCAGGGATTATTTCTACATGGACCTTTGAGGTTCTCAGCAGGTGGAAGATCCATACATTCCTGTATTGTAATACCAACTCTGTCTCTGCTCTTCTGTAAAGTTAGATTGAGGAACAGTGTATGGTTAGGATTAATAACATGTTCAATATGGGTTAGGAATCATTCTGCTTGATGAACAATGTTATTGGAAACCTGCGATATTTACATGAAAATATAGGTGAAATATAAGTATTGAAATGTAAATCTAGGTAAGATTTGAATCCTAGAAGGGAATTTGGCCTTTGAGTGGGATACTTAGCTTTGAATTATGTTCTGCACATATGTCTCAGATAAATTGATATGCAATGGCATAGATCCTTGTACCTTTGATGATTGAATGTAGAAGAGAGCATCCAGTTAAAAAAGGGATTTTTGCTAGGATTAGGAATATAGTCGGTAGGATTACGAAGAAGATTGAGTATAGAATTTGGACCAAAAATTCTTTAGCAATAGGGTTTCTGTTAGAGATTGAATATAAATGTCAGCACATGTGAAGAGTCAGTCACAATGATGAACTGGGGAAAAAAGTAGGAAAGCAGATGTGAATAGAGAGTAGGAAATCAGGCAAATTATAAAATGAGTGAGAGGTTTAGACAGTTTCAACAGGGTGAGATTGAAAATGTAGTCTTAGGAAGAAACACATATGTAATCACCAATAGGATTGACATTTGAGAGCATTAGGCAACCTGGACATGGATGTTTTTAGTAATCCATGTTCACTTTCCATTTAGGCTTTGGGACAGTCATAAGTGTGACCTTTGCATTTTGTGTCCACAATATTACTGTGATAAAATGTATATGTAGATCAGTTGACATGCATATTTTTTCCACCATTTCTGGGAGCAATATTTTGAAGATATAGAAATTATTGTTGGGAGTACACAGAGGTGTACCATGTGTCTATCAATATATAGACAATGCATGAATAGACCATACTGTGAATAAATGATATAACTGGTTTCACTTTGAATAATGGATTGAATTGATATCTGAAAGTATACAAGAAATCTTATATTGATGTACAATCATTCATTTAAACCAGTTTTACATCTAATGGTAATATTGGTGTGCTGGGAGCCATCAGCCAAGTAGGTATGACAAATTCCTTGCCAGCTTACTCCCATGCTGTCTAGTGGAAGGACTTCTGAAAGGTGACCTTGCTCAAGGACCAGGGCAGGATCCGTGTTTAGGGTGTTCCCCCTTTAGAATAGGGCAGTTTAGCATAATAGGAGAGTAGGGTGTTTCCCCTTTAGAATAGGGTGGTTTAGTAATAGGAGATTAGGGTGTTCCTCTTTTGGAATAGGGCGTATCCTGCTGCTGAGTTCCTCTTGAGTGCTTAGGGTCAGACAGTATTTTTTGAGAGACAGAAGCCCATGAGTGTGGATTTGGGAGAGAGTGGATTAGGGCAGAGTGGAGATTTGGGAAGAGACCGTGGATTCCCCCAGAACGTGTTTGTAGACGGCCGGTGTGAGTTCGGGAATAAAGAATTGCTGTTTGAATCTACAAGCTGTGTGGAGACTCGTGATTTGTGCCCAGCCAAAGACTGCGGCATCTGGTGGCCCGTACGCGGAACGTCTGAAACTTGGAGGTAAGTGAAATTGCTCGCCCCTGAGGGAAGGCGAGAGAATGGGTGACCATTTCAGAAAACAATGTGTTCTTCTTTTGATTTATTTTGTTTTTCTTTCAAGCTGCCTATCCCTAGAAATTTCTCAGGCAAACTGGAAAAAATGGTTGACTAAAGGTTTGAAGTTTGTCGGCCCTGAGGAAGAGAAAATTGATACAACGATTTTTTATTCTGTTTTTGCTTCATTCAGTTTCGGTTTTGTTTTGTGTTATCTTATTGGGTTGCGTTATCTTTATAGTAGATTAAAACAAACTGAAAAGATGTTAAGTAAATTGTTAGAGGTTCAGAACATGGTGAAAGACGTTTTAGATCAAGCAAAAGAGAAGGTCTCTCCAGCTAGTCAGACAGAGGAAGAAAATTTAAAGGAAAAGGGGTTGTTAGAAAAAAGGCCACAACAGGAGGCTGTTACTAACTCCGTTTTATCACAAGAGGGTTTAATTCAACCAACAGCCCCACCGATAGAGACAGCTGAGTGGCCCTCAAACCCCGTAGTTGATAAATGGGATCCTGAGACAGGACCTCAAAGATTAGCATGTCCTGTACTTGAACAGGCAGGAGGGCAGCGAATTCACCGTGCTTTAGATTTTAAAACAGTGAAGCAGTTAAAAGAGGCTGTAACAACCTATGGTCCCCAAGCTCCCTTCACGGTGAGCATGGTCGAGTCTATTACTAACTTGGACATGACGCCAGCAGATTGGGCTAGCATGTGTAAATCTGTGCTAAATGGAGGACAATATTTGTTATGGAAGGTTGCCAATGAGGAATTTTGTGCAGAGACAGCTAGGAGAAATGCAGCAGCCGGTTACCCTCAAAGAAATTTAGAAATGTTGCTAGGAAAAGGACCTTATGAGGGTCAGCGGCAACAAATTGAATATGATCCTGCTATATATGCACAAATTGCTGCAGACGCAGTTAGGGCATGGAAGACTTTACAAGGACATGGAGATTTACAAGGTCAGCTATCTAAGGTAATACAGAGAGCTAATGAACCTTACGCTGACTTTGTAGATAGGCTAATTCAAACGGCTGCCAAAATTTTTGGGGATACGGAACAAGCAATGCCATTAATAAAACAACTGGCTTATGACCAAGCAAATCGTTGCTGCAGAGAGGTTATTAGACCATGGAGACATGAAGATTTAAACACATATATTAAATTATGTAGAGATATTAATGAACAAGGGCAAGTCTTGGCAGCTGCAGTACAACAGGCTTTAGATACCAGGCCAAAAACATGCTATGATTGTGAACAAACAGGACATTTTAAAAGGAGTTGCCCCATAGGAGGAGGATTTAACAAAACTAGGTATCAAAGAAATAGAATACCGGGTATTTGCCCACGATGCCGTAGAGGGAGACATTGGGCTAATGAATGCCGTTCTCAAACTACCATAGAGGGTACTCCCTTACCAAAAAACGGAAAAGGACCAGGTATTTACCCACGATACCGTGGAGAAAGGCATCAGGCTCCGTTGCCAAAAAACGGACAGCCGGGCCCAATGCTCCGGGGCCCACAACCACAAATATACGGGGCAGTGGAGGAACCCAGCAACACCATCAGAGTAGTGCCCAGGACACATTGTCCATTAAATCCCTCATCAGACAAACCCGAGGGAGCGCAGGGTTGGACATCTGCGCCTCTGCCAGAGCAGTACTAACTCCAGAGATGGGAATTCAAATCATTCCCACAGGAATAAAAGGACCTCTTCCCCAAGGGACAGTAGGCTTATTATTGGGACGTAGTTCATCTACATTAAAAGGACTTATGATAAGTCCCGGGGTAATTGATCCCGATTATGTAGTTGAAATAAAAATTATAGCTAGTTCTCCAAGAGGTATATCAGTAATTTCACCTGGAGACAGAATAGCACAGTTGTTAATAAATTTCCTAGTCATAGTGTAGAAAGAGGTTCCAGGGGATTAGGCTCCACAGGTGTAGATTGGGCTATGTTGTCTTTAAATTTAGATTCTCGCCCAATGTTAAAACTAAATATTCAAG
The DNA here is from genome assembly GCF_048772815.1 of Callospermophilus lateralis. Taxonomy (NCBI): domain Eukaryota; kingdom Metazoa; phylum Chordata; class Mammalia; order Rodentia; family Sciuridae; genus Callospermophilus; species Callospermophilus lateralis. The sequence continues at coordinate 84,513 of NW_027513073.1, forward strand.
GACACGACTTTAATGGGCTACTGGACACAGGTGCAGACCTTAGCATCATATCTAGTAAGGAATGGCCAAAACATTGGCCATTACAACGAGCCACTCAAACGCTTGGAGGCCTAGGAGTGGCTACTAATCCCCATAGAAGTGCAATGATATTAGATTGGAAGGATCCTGAAGGTTGTGAGGGAACTATACAGCCCTATGTATTGGATCATCTTCCTATAAATTTATGGGGACGAGATGTCCTAGATCAATTAGGTTTGACGTTAACAAATAACATCAATCCTAATGCCCCCACTACTAGGGCTAGACAAGGTTTTAGGAAAGAAAAAAGATTAGGAAAACAAGGACAAGGTATAGCAGCACCAATTCAAATAGATCAAGGAACAGACAGACATGGGTTGGATTTTCAGAAAGGGCCACTGAGACAATCAAAATTACTTGGAAATCAGAAAGACCAGTGTGGGTTCCTCAGTGGCCCCTGACTAAAGAAAAGATACAAGTAGCCCATGATCTGGTCAAACAACAATTAGCGGAAGGACATATACAACCTTCCATATCTCCCCATAATACTCCCATTTTTGTCATTAAAAAGAAATCTGGTAAATGGAGATTATTGCAAGATTTAAGAGCCATTAATAATGAGATGGTTATTATGGGACCTGCTCAATCAGGGATTCCTCAATTGTCTGCTTTGCCAAAAACCTGGCATGTTTTAGCCATAGATATTAAAGATTGTTTTTTTTCAATTCCAATTCATCCCGAGGATAGTCCACGTTTTGCATTTACTATCCCTGCATTAAATCATGAAGGTCCTGATCAGAGATATGAATGGAAAGTACTCCCTCAAGGGATGGCTAACAGTCCAACTATGTGTCAAATATATGTTAATAAAGCAATCCAGCCACTTAGAAATCAAAATCCTGAACTACAAATATTTCACTATATGGATGATGTATTATTGGCACATAAAGATAAAAACATATTGCTGGAATGTTATGCCACACTTACAAACTTATTAAAAAATTATAATCTAGAGATAGCAATAGATAAAGTACAATTAAATTTTCCAATTAATTATTTAGGAGTTCTATTATCCTCAACCATGGTCCGTCCACCAAAAATTCAAATACGAGTAGATCAACTCAAGTCACTTAACGACTTTCAAAAGTTATTGGGAGACATAAATTGGTTAAGGCCTTATCTAGGCATACCAACAGGAGAGTTGGGACCTTTATTTGATATTCTAAAAGGTCCATCAGATCCAAACTCACCTCGCATGTTAACTCCTGAAGCAAGAAAGGCATTGAAAATTATTGAAACATATATGGAAAATATACATTTGGATAGAATTGATATAAGTTTGCCTTTATTATTTATTGTACTACCAACAAAAAATATTCCTACAGGAGTATTTTGGCAAGAAGGTCCATTATTGTGGATACATTTATCTTATTCTCCTAACACTATTCTTACTAGGTATCCTGAGGCTGTAGGACAATTAATACTCAAAGGAATAAAAGCAGCGAAGGGAGTGTTTGGAATTTCTCCCAATAAAATTATTACTCCATATACTATGGATCAAATTGATGAGTTAGCTAATGAGTTAAATACTTGGGCAATAATCATGTGTAAATCTAATGTTTCATTTGATAATCACTTACCATCTAATCCTTTGTTGTCTTTTTGGTCTAAGCATCCTGTAGTTTTTCCAAAAATGACAAGAAAAACCCCTATCATGAATGCTCCAAATATATTCACTGATGGGTCAAATAATGGTACAGCAGCAGTAGTTACCCCTGATCAAACTTTTACATTTTTAGTACCCAAACAATCAGCTCAAAAGGTAGAGCTTAATGCAGTATTACAAGCTTTTTTAATGTTTAAAGATTCTGTATTTAATTTATTTTCTGATAGTCAGTATGTAGTTAATGCTATAGTATCTCTTGAAGATGCTGGTAGGATTTCCCCTTCTTCTACTGTTTTCTCTTTGTTTTCCACTATACAAAGTCTAATCTGGGACAGAAAAGATCCATTCTTTATAGGACACATTAGAGCACATACAGGATTGCCTGGAGCCCTTAGTTTGGGCAATGATTTAGCAGATAAAACTACACATGACATACATATTTTCTCTACACTAGAAGAAGCTACGAATTTTCATAAAAAATTCCATGTTAATGCTAATACTTTACAAAAGCGTTTTAAAATAACTAAGGAACAAGCCAGACATATAATAAAACAATGTCAAAATTGTGTGACCTTTTTACCACAAGTTAATCTTGGAGTCAATCCTAGAGGACTGATACCTAACCATATTTGGCAGATGGACGTCACACACTTGCCAGAATTTGGAAAATTAAAATATTTACATGTTACAATTGATACTTCTTCCGGATTTTTGATGGGCTCCCTTCATGCCAGAGAAAAAACTAAAGATGTTATAGCTCATTGCTTACAAAATTTTGCCACTGTGGGCGTTCCTAAACAGTTAAAAACTGATAACGGTCCTGGCTATACCTCTACCTCTTTTAAACAATTTTGCTCATCATTTGGTATTACTCATATAACAGGAATTCCATACAATCCACAGGGACAAGGCATAGTTGAAAGAGCTCATCAAACTATTAAAACGTACTTACTAAAACAAAAAGAGGGAATTGGAAAGGGGTATATATCCCCCAAAGATAAACTTAAAATAACACTTTTTACTCTAAACTTTTTAAATTTGGATTCATCAGGACTTAGTGCTGCGGAAAGGCATATATATCCAAAAAATGTGCATAAGCCTAAAGTTCTTTGGAAAGATATTCTAACAGGACAATGGAAAGGTCCAGACCCAGTGATTGTCTGGAGTCGGGGCTCTGTTTGTGTGTTTCCACAGGGAGAACAGCAGCCGATTTGGATTCCAGAAAGACTAACCAAAACGATTTCTACAGATCAAAAAGAAGATAATTTGACTCAAATCCATAACAGCTGATATCCAGAACTCCAGCTTGGCCATTCTTACATCTGCGACTGTGATTAACCAGGATGCTTTTTTCAATATCTATTTTATTATTGCATTTTTCCCACATCATAAGGTTCTATTTTTATTTTTTGAGCTCATACAAACCTAGGTTAATGTTTTTCTGATCAGTTTTATTTTTTGACTGTGGAGTTTTTAAACATTGCAATGGAGATTTCACCTAGGTAAAGCTACAAGGCCTTTATTATTATCTTATGTGTTGTACGTTTGTTTGCACATTTGTGTTTTGTGTTGTATGTCTGTGTGTGCGTATTTCATATATGAGGAGCGCTCATGAGAAAATGGATCCAAATTATTATTATTTTTTTTATTCACGTGATTTAAATGGCTTAATTTAAATTACGTAAACAGCTGTTAAAGATTCTTTTTAAAGGTGGTTAACAGATCTGCTTGTTTACTAATTTAAATCAGGTAAACAGCTGTTAAGGATTGTCTTTTAAGTAGGTTAACAGATCTGTTTGTTTACTTTCACCTTTCCTTTTCATTATATTTAATAATTCTTTTCAGGTTAATGTCTTTTTAGCATCATTGCCAGAATTCCTATCTTCATCCCAATGAATATAACTCAACAAGTATGCTCAGTCAAGGAGTCAACTTACTTTGGGAGGAAACGGACTTTGAGAGGAGACGGACAGATTGATAGATTCCTCCCCTTTGAACTGCTTACAGAACTTGCCTGGACTATGTAACTACGTTTAGTGCAGCAAATTGTGGTAATGCTGGCATATCTTTGCTGATGGTGTCACCAGTGATCTTTGCTGATGGTGTCACCAATGATGCAATTTTTCCAAAGGAACTGTCAATTGGCTTGGTGTCGTGGCATTTCTGTATCCTCCTCCCTTCTGCTAGTGATGGTCTAAATTTGGGGGCCAATGGCTATATGCTGGACCGGCAGTCAGTGACGGGTATGATCCAATTGCAATGGTATCAACCTAAGACAGGAGGCTGACGCCTAAAGGTCAGTTGCCTAAAGGTCAGTTTTCCCATGACGGGTAAGAACCATATGTTGAATTGGACAACCTACCAGGCGCGGTCCTTAAGCCACATTAACCTCACTCCCCCACTGGCACCAAGGCCAAATTTGGGGGCCAACAGAGGTGAGGCAAAGAACCTCACCCCCCCACTGGTGCATAGACCTATCCACAAGTATGGCTGTATGCTGGACCGGTAGTCAGTGACGGGTATGATCCAGTTGCATTGGTATCAACCTAAGACAGGAGGCTGACGCCTAAAGGTCAGTTTTCCAATGACGGGTAAGAGCCATATGTTGAACTGGACAACCTACCAGGCACGGTCCTTAAGCCACATTACTTGTTGTTTAATTAATCAGAAGGGGGGAGATGCTGGGAGCCATCAGCCAAGTAGGTATGACAAATTCCTTGCCAGCTTACTCCCATGCTGTCTAGTGGAAGGACTTCTGAAAGGTGACCTTGCTCAAGGACCAGGGCAGGATCCGTGTTTAGGGTGTTCCCCCTTTAGAATAGGGCAGTTTAGCATAATAGGAGAGTAGGGTGTTTCCCCTTTAGAATAGGGTGGTTTAGTAATAGGAGATTAGGGTGTTCCTCTTTTGGAATAGGGCGTATCCTGCTGCTGAGTTCCTCTTGAGTGCTTAGGGTCAGACAGTATTTTTTGAGAGACAGAAGCCCATGAGTGTGGATTTGGGAGAGAGTGGATTAGGGCAGAGTGGAGATTTGGGAAGAGACCGTGGATTCCCCCAGAACGTGTTTGTAGACGGCCGGTGTGAGTTCGGGAATAAAGAATTGCTGTTTGAATCTACAAGCTGTGTGGAGACTCGTGATTTGTGCCCAGCCAGAGACTGCAGCATTGGTGTTATGTTTTATCATGACGGGTGTGTCAGTTTTGCTTCAAAAGTGATAATGGAAATCGAAAATAATGTGTTTGGAAAGAAGTGTCACAAAAAGAGAAGTCAAGAAACATGGAGGAATACATGTGTTCTGAAGCAAAAGTGATTGAAAGCAAAACAAATGTGTATATATTTGCTAAATTGTGGATGAAATATACATCCTATGATGTGCATTAACTGGAGAAATAGTAATGTACCAGGGTTGAATAAAAATGAACGTCAAAATACACATTATATCACATAGGAATCTTCTTGCATTGATGTTAAACTGGGTCAGTTACTGTATAAATATTAGAATTTTATTTTGGTGTTATAATACAATTTATTTTAGCACTAGCATGCCACAGAATGTAGAAGAAAGAGCAATGGATTTTTAGTTATAACACTAATAATCTAGCATTTAATGATTATTTTGGGGAGTCTAGAATTTACATAAGGCTATGCAACATAATTTTTTGTATTTAACATTCATAAAATCTTGGAATTTTGGTAATATTTCTCCTTTTTTTATTTTTTCAGTTGTTGATAGACCTTCATTTTATTTATTCGTATGTGGTGCTGAGAATATAACCCACTGCCTCACACATGCTAGACAAGCATGTTAACACTGAGTCACAAACCCAGCCCCTCCACTTTTATCTTTTCATCAAACACTCCTCTCCCTCTTCTTTACTCACTTTCTTCCTCATTTTCCCCCTTCTCTCTCTTCCTTTTTCATTTTCCCTCCATAAGTATTTTTCTCTCATAGCATTACAAACAGTACTATGCTATGAAATTTACATTTAAAACTGTTTTTTATAGTCATTCTTTTTTCTTGAGAAAATTTAAAAATTATAACCACCTGATAAATATATTACAATACATTTATTATGCATATGTATCTATATTCATGCATATGTGTTACATATATATATATATATATATATATATATATATATATATATATATATATATATTAAAAGTACTTTGATTAGCCTGTTAGAAATAATATAGACCAAGTCTTTCTTAATTCTCAAGTCTTCCAGAATTAACATCTTACAGTGAAAATCAAATAAACATATTTAAGTAAACAGGTATCATTCTTATTTATCAATACTGATAATTTAAGGTTTTTATATCACATTTAGCTGTAATATGGCATATTAACTCTTTTGAATTAGAGAATTTTTTTTTGAACAACCTATTATTTAAGGACCATATGCACTGACATTTTAAATGGCTTTCTTGTGATTTCACTTTCTATCAATTGCATATTAATTGCCAAATACTTATTTTAGTAATTTTCATATTCATAATTGATATAAAGTCAATTGATTAATTCTTTTTGTAAGGAGTTACTAATTACAGTAGGGACAGTATTAATAATTCTAAATCTTTATAAAAATGGTACAAAAATATTTTCATGCAAAATTATGTATAATTGCATGCTCTAAATGTTTGATTGTTGATACATATAATAAAGAGCTTTTGATGAGTCTCTTCCCCAGTAAAACAGAAAATGCAAAGATATAGTTGGGTATGTATGTCCAAACAAACATATGGAAAAATACACATTATCATCTAGAAACTATTAAATAAAAGATGAAAAGAACAATCCAACACATTGTACCAACTTGTCAGATGAGGTAGTATTCTGGAAGAATAGCCTAAGTCTAGACCTGGTCCATGTCAAAATATTCACAAAAAAATAAAATATAAAAAATATAGGAAATGCTATGAGTTTTTCTTGAAGGTAAGTGGATTATCCTTTAATCTCAATTATGTGCATTTTTAAAAGCCAGTTTTCTGGTAAAATAAATTTGTGATAGTTACAAGTACACAAAACAAAGTTTCTGCTTAGCAAAATGAATGCATCTCAACTCTTTTTTAGCTGATTTCTTCCCACTCAACTTTAAACCTTTATTTATTTATTTTTTATTGGTTGTTCAAAACATTACAAAGCTCATCCTATATCATCTTTCATACATTTGACTCAATTGGGTTATGAACTCCCAATTTTCCCCAAATACGAGTTGCAGAATCACATCGGTTACACATTCACATTTTTACATAATGTCATATTAGTGACTGTTGTATTCTGCTACATTTCCTATCCCCTACTATCCCCTACTATACCCCCTCCCATCCCCTCCCATCTTCTTTCTCTACCTCATCTGCTGTTGTTCACTTCTCTCCCTTGCCCCACCTTTCCCCAATTTTCCCTACCCCATTGTTTGAAGATGCTATCCTACTTCCATTGCATGCTTTTAGCCCCCTTTTCAAATATAAGAAAGTTGTAATTTTGAGGATTGGTTTCTGTGTCCTCTATTCTGTACCATTGTTCCACCTGCCTATTTTGTTACCAGTACCACGCTGTTTTTGTTACTATTGCTTTTAGTACAGTTTGAACTCTGGTATCACTATACCTCCAGATTCATATTTTCTGTTTAGAGTTGCTTTTGCTATTCTGGGTCTTTTGTTTTTCCATCTTCTAAGATCTTCTTCTCTCTGTCTCTTTAGGGTTCTGTAGTTTTCAGTATATAAAACTTTCACGTCTTTTGTTAGGTTGATTCCCAAGTATCTTATTTTATTTGAGGATATTGTGAATGGAGTGGTTTTCCTCATTTCCATTTCAGAAGTTGTGTTGCTGACATACAGGAATGCCTTTCATTTATGCGTGTTAATTTTATATTCTGCCACTTTGCTGAATTCATTTATTAACTCTAGCCGTTTCATTGTAGACCCTTTGGGGTCTGTTAAATATATTTTCATGACATCTGCAAATAGCGATAATTTAAATACTTCTTTTCCTATTTTTATGCCTTTAATTTTTTTTGTCTGTCTAATTGTTCTGGCTAGTATTTCAAGAACTAAATTGAATAGAAGTGGTGATAGAGGGCATCCCTGTTTTGTTCCAGATTTTAGAGGGAATGCCTTCAGTTTTTCCACATTTAGGATGATGCTAGCCTGAGGTTTAGCATATATAGCTTTTACAATGTTGAGGTAAGTTCCTGTTATCCCTAGTTTTTCTAGTGTTTTGAACATAAAGTGATGCTGAACTTTGTCAAATGTTTTTTCTGCATCTATTGAGATGATCATATGGTTCTTGTCTTTATGTCTATTGATGTGGTGAATGGCATTTATTGATTTCCGTATATTGAACAAGCCTTGCATCCCAGGAATGAATCTTACTTGATCATGGTGCACAATTTTTTTGATATGCTTTTGTATTCGATTCGCCAGGATTTTATTGACAAGTTTTGCATCGAAGTTCATTAGAGATATTGGTCTGTAGTTTTCTTTCTTTGAAGTGTCTTTGTCTGGTTTCGGGATCAGGGTGATTTATCCTCATAGAATAAATTTGGAAAAGCTCCTTCTTTTTGTTTTTCTTGAAATAGCTTGAAAAATATTGGTATTAATTCTTCTTTAAAGGTTTTGTAGAACTCCGCTGTATACCCATCCGGTCCATGGCTTCTTTTGGTTGGTAGTTTTTGATGGCTTCTTTCATTTCTTCTTTTGTTATTGGTCTGTTTAAAATGCGTGTGTCTTCCTGACTCAATCTGGGCAGATCTTATGACTTAAAAAATTCATCGATATCTTCACTATCTTCTATTTTATTGGGATATAGTGTTTCAAAATACTTTCTAATTATCTTCTGTATTTCTGTAGTGTCTGTTGTGATATTGCCTGTTTCATCCCGTATGTTAGTAATTTGAGTTCTCTCTCTTCTTCTCTTCATTAGCATGGCTGTGGGCCTGTCAATCTTATTTATTTTTTCAAAGAACCAACTTTTAGTTTTATCAAATTTTTTATTTTTTTTTGTTTCAATTTTGTTGATTTCTGCTCTAAATTTAATTATTTCTTGTCTTCTACTACATTTGCTGTTGTTTTGCTCTTCCTTTTCTAGGTTTTTGATGTGTAGTGTGAGTTCATTTATTTGTTGATTTTTTTCTTTTTTTGAGGAAAGAACTCCAAGAAATAAACTTCCCTCTTAAACTGCTTTCATTGTGTCCCATCGATTCCGGTATGTTGTGTCTGTATTGTCATTTGTCTCTAAGAATTTTTTTTATCTCCTCCATTATGTCTTCTGTAACCCATTGATCATTCAGTAGCATGTTGTTCATTTTCCATGTAATGTAGGATTTTTCCTTCCTTCTTTCATCATTGATTTCCAGTTTCATTCCATTATTATCAGATATAGTGCATGGTATAATCTCCATGCTTTTATATTTACTAAGAATTGCCCTATGGCATAATATATGGTCTATCTTTGAGTAGGATCCATGTGAAACTGAGAAGAACGTGTATCCACTTGATGATGGCTGATATATTCTATATATGTCGTTTAAGTCTAGGTTACAAATTGTGCTGTTGAGTTTGATAGTTTCTTTATTCAGTTCTTGTCTAGACAATCTGTCGAATGCCGAGAGTGGTGTCTTGAAGTCACCCATAATTATTGTGTTGTAGTCTATTTGGCTATTGAACTTGAGGAGAGTTTGTTTTATGAACATTGCAGCTCCATTGCTTGGTGCATACAAATTCATAATTGTTATGTCTTGTTGGTGGATGGTTTCTTTTAACAGAATATAGTGTCCTTCTTTATCCCTTTTGATTAACTTAGGTTTGAAGTTGATTTTATTCCACATGAGTATGGCCACTCCTTCTTGCTTCTGAGGGCCATGTGAGTGGTATGATTTTTTCCAACCTTTTACCTTCACCCTGTGTATGTCTTTTCCTATCATATGAGTCTCCTTAAGGCAGCATATTGTTGGATTTATTTTTTTTGATCCAGGTTACTAGCCCATTCTCTTGATTGGTGAATTTAGGCCATTAACATTTAAGGTTACAATTGAAATATGATTTGTTCTTCCAATCATGTTTATTTATTTATTATGTTTTAGTTTGGCTAGTTTTTACTTTTTTGGTTATTTTCCTCCCCCTTTACTGAGATACCTCCTGCTGTTAGTTTTCGGCACTAGTTATCAATTCCTCTTCTTGTAGTATTTTGCTCAAAATGCTTTGCAGTGCTGGTTTTCTGGCTGCGAATTCTTTTAGCTTTTGTTTATTGTGAAAGACTTTAATTTCGTTTTCAAATCTGAACCTTAATTTTGCTGGATACAGTATTCTTGGTTGGAATCCATTATTTTTCAGCATTTGAAATACATTGTTCAAGGATCTTCAAGCTTTCAAAGTCTGTGATGAAAAATCAGTCATTAACCTAATTGGTTTTCCCCTGAATGTAATCTGCCTCCTTTCTCTTATAGTGTTTAATATTCTCTCCTTGTTCTGTATGTTGGCTATCTTCATAATTATATGTCTTGGAGTTTGTCTATTATGATTTTGAATGTTTGGGGTCCTGTAGGCTTCCAGGATTTGACAATCCGATCCATCTTTCATCTCTGGGATGTTTTCTAGAATTATTTTATTTAATATGTTCTCCATTCCTTTGGTTTGAATCTCTATGCCTTCTTCTATCCCAATGACTCTCATTTTTTATGACATCCAATATCTCTTGAATAGATTGCTAGTGGGATTTAAGCCTCTTTTCTGTGTTGATTATATTCTTTTCGAGTTGATAAACTTTGTCTTCATTATCTGATATTCAGACTTCTGCTTGATCTAGTCTATTTGTAATATTCTCGTTGGAGTTTTTAATTTGGTTCATACTTTCCTGCATTTCTAGTATTACTGTTTGATTTCTTTTAAGATCTCTATCTCCTGGTAAAGCTCGTTGTTTCCCATTTGAGTTTGTTTGTTTAATTCATTTTCAAAATATACTTTTATTGCTTGGACTTGCTGCCTCATGTCTTCTCTAATATTCCTTTCCATCTGAGTTAGGTATGCCTTAAGTTCTTTCCCTATCCCTGTTTCTGATGCTTCTAGGTCCTCCTGTAGAATTAAGTTGTCCTGCATTGTTTGTACTCCTTTCTTTCCCTTGTTTTTTCATGATGCTCATGTTACTTTCCAGCTCTATTTGATTGCTGTGTTTCTGTTTTATTCTATAGATTTGTTTCGGTGTTGTGTATCTCTGTTGTCTCTCCTTTGTGTTGGTAGACTATGCCTGCTAAAGTGGATTCCACTTGTAGGGAATTCCGAAGGCCGAGCTCCAGTGACGTCACCCCTCTGCTTTGGCGGGCCCAGGCTCCTTGCCGAAATGTTCGAATACGGAGATGGAACTGGACTGTCTCCAGTTGGTTTCAGCTCTAGGTCACTGGCGGGTGGGCAATCACTAGCCACCCAGTGGCGCAGTCGGTCTCCTGCGCGCCGGTGTTCTCCAGACGCCCAGTCACGCGGACAGCAGGTGGACTGTCATCTGCGCTTCTGTGTTCTCCAGCTTCCCAGTCACAAGAGCCTGGCCTCTAGTCCCCTGGTTTCTCCTGCTTGTCCTGGTTTCTCCTGCTAGACTAGATTTCCCCTGAGTGATGCTTCTCTGCAGTTCAATCTGTATTCTGGGCCTGTCATTTGTTGGGTGTGGAGGGTGTCTATTGAAACCCAGACACTCTATTGTTTTGAGGATCAGTCAGACCGGATCTCCGGTTGCACATTTGGCTCGTTTTTCAGACCCAATTACCAGATCTCAGTGCTAAAAATCTTTCTTATAGGTTTTGGTGCACCCCCATTTTGCTGTAAGTTCTTAACAAGATAGTTTTTTGTGGTTCTATCTCGTTATTCACCTGTGCAGTGGCGCGTTACACTGGGTGTGATGCACTCTATTCGTGGCCATCAGGCAATGATGAAATATTATGCTTTGTATGCAGCATTTACTGAAGTTAGTTTTCAGTATTAGGAAACAAATATGTATTCCAGGTGAATGAATAATCTGAATTTCTGAGAATAATCTTGTGAAAAGTTGATTATAAATCCACATACGTGAATATGAATGATTTTAGGGAGTGTATAATAAGACACATACATTTCATATTTTGAAAAATCTGGAGAGTGATATATATATATATATATATATATATATATATATATATATATATATATATACACACACAGAAACACACTCACAGACATTAAAAAGAAGCAATATATATGCCAATCGAAATTCAAAATGAAATATATATCCTTCACATATCCAAAAAAATACATTTTACTGAAAATGGATTTATGTATAATGTTGTTCAACTAGGAGGCTCACCCATAGGTTGAAATTTCAGTTCCAAAAGGGTTTAGGAGGAGTGATCTCTTCTCACAATTTGTATCTGCCAAGTCAGCCACCTCAGAAGAAAGTCTGTGTGATACCAGGTAGTATTCTATATGAGCATATAAAAATACATGTGCTGAATAGGTGACAGAGAAAGGGGAGAGGAATTCACATATTTGTTAACGTTAAAAACACATGGAGAAATATTTCAATAAACATTGACTATATTTATAACTCCAACCCCATATAATGCAAAAGGGAAGTCCAAGTATACACCATGCCTTCTCTGAACTGTTTGTATTTCCATTCTGTTAGGGTTACTATTCTCCATCATATTAGGATTAGTAGTCAGAGTCTAATAGGTTATGGATTAGTGTCAGAGATTCAGTATTTCGAATAGAAAATAGGAAAATAAACCCATTGTGTTTGCAAATATGTGTGATACAAAAATCTTCCCACTCTCATTCAGAACAATGCCTTGACATTACCTTCTCCCCTAATAAGACACAATTAGAGGAGAAGAGTTAGAAAATCTGTGAATACATATTTGGAATGGAATATTCTCAGTGTTCACAAGCTTGGAGGTGGTAGAGGAGTTTCCAAAAGTAAGGGACAGGGTAAACACTCCACAAACATGGAGCTCTGCAGGCCTAAAGACATATTGAGAAACTGCCTCTGAGTTTGGGCACTTAAAATGTATGTTGTGGTCCGAAGCTTTAGCTTCCTCTATAGTGAGAGCATCAAAACTGGTCTGCATCTATGTGACCTGGGGGACATGGTATCTTATTTTCCAATGAACATGAGGCAGCAGTGCTGAATTCTCACTTTGTAGGTAAACTGTGGCAACTGGAGTCTAAGGGTCTCTCTGTGTGGACTGTGAAGCTAATTGATCATGCTCTACTTTTCTTAGTAGAGCACTGGGAGTTTGTTATTTGCTTCACAAATACAAGGAGTTCAACTTGGTCAGAGTGCTGGAGGGAGTTCTGTCACATGTAGTGCCTCAGGGTCTGCAGGAGAATGCACCAGTCAGGCTTCTATTTCACATAGTTTGCCCCCTTGACCATAGCATCCTGATTCTGAACATTGCCCTGAAACCTCTCCATATAACAAGATGCCTTTACATATAAGGGTCTGCTTGCTGCACCATGTCAGTTACAAGCCATTTGGAAGCCAATGGAAGATCTACATGGCCCCAACACAGATGTTTTATCACACACCTGCCCACCACTGTTCTAGGCCCACTACTCAGCAGGCTCCAACTTACTGGCATCTCTGTTCTACACCATTTTTAAGAAACGCAGTCAATCAAGGCACTGTCTGGTATACTCATGATCAGCAACTGGACATCAAAAAGTTCTCCAGTGCCACCTGGTCATGAAAATTTCAAAAATTCCATGGTATTTCTCTAGCCATTTTTCAAGGATGAAGTTGGAGGCACTATGATTTTCAATTCACTCAGGAACCATTAAATGTTGAGGAAGCTCATTTCAATGAAAGCTCTGGAGAACACTCACAGGCAAGGCTTCACAAAGGGTCGCCAAAAGGTCACGTGAAGCCAGGCCCATTGAGGTCTGCAATGTGAGATCATGTGTGTTTTGCCTCTCAACTATGGCTGCCAAGTCTTTCAGAATAAAATCATGTGATATTCTGGCTGAGATTCCTCGTGCCTTGTGGAAAGCCTTTCTGGGCACAGATCTCAGTTTCAAAGGGCAACTGTCATTCATGGCCTCCTAAAATCCCAACACAACTCATGGCAATAATTCTCTGAGGTCAGTTCCAGAACTCAGTCTCTAAGGGGAATCACACCAGAGTTCAAGACCAGGTGGAGCCAGTCATCTTTTTCAACCGCCACACAAACTTCCAAAATTAAAACCCAAACACTCCCACAAGGCCCTCATCTTCTTCCATATAGATACTCATTATAAACTCTGGCTGTAGGTTTCCATGAGGGATGCAGAACAAGATAGTGTCCAAAGTTAGCTCCCTTGCCCCTCATTTGCCTAAAGTCGGGGTGGCCTAAACACCTTCCTGTGAACCTGGAGTGATCAAATAGTGTGCCGTTAATACTGCTCTGCTTCTCCAATTTGAGGACGATTGACTGTGTGGTTTAGATTCTTTATGTGAATTGGAAGCATGAGAAAATGCAAGCACCTTTGGGCTTGCCTCTCCTTGGCTTTGAAGAATGCATTTGACCCAAAGAATCCCTCTTCTCACTTGATGGAGGTCAGGAACCTTACAGAGGAAGGCAAGAGACTTCATCCGCAATGACTGCTCTTTTGATCATTTTGGTTTTGGATGAACACATGGGATCCATCAGGTGCTGAGAATCTAACCACAGCCTCACACAGGGCCAAGAGGCTGTTTCAGACAAATCCATTTCCAAAGCAATTAAGCAAAGAGCTACAGGTGATGTCCATTCATTTCCATTTGAAAACTTTTTTCTTCAGGCTTCACAAAGAATTGGCCTGTGGTAAATACCTTCCTGATATTCAGGGCAACAGAACAATAGGTAAGCAAAAAGCCCAAATCAGGGTTTCTCCACTGAGACTTTCCTGGTCACACTAGCTACCCACTACATGGCCATATAACAGAGCTTTTAGGTGGTAAATATCTCGGACACAAAACCATGAAGCTATTCTGCAGAGTGTCCAGAATTCAGAAAGAAAACAGAAACTTATGAAGATATCAGGTGTTGCCCTTTGATAACAAAAGCCACAGTCCATTTATAAATTGGGCAAGATGAATGCTGGGAAGCTTTCTACTAGACAGGACACATCCTTTGATGCATTCTTATTTCTAATGTCTACAACCACGGACACAGTGGGATACACAGACATAGAAGCACTCGCATTGCAAAACGACTAACTAGAAACAGTCCACGCCAATCCAAACAAACAGTCTTTCCTACCTATTCTCAAAACATGAGACAAGACCATGAACATACACCCACACCCACAAAGGCACCACCTTTGCTCCAAGTAGTTCTGTGATTACCCAGAGTGTCCTCTGAAAGGTGGGCCATACTATATTCCCCCCAAATGGCCTGTCCTGTCTCAAATCTGGTCTCCTTGGCCAATTCTGTGAAGTTGTCATTAGCCATGGGTGAGCCACTACCTGCTTTCTCAGGAAAGGCCCCTCTTCAGAGCTTTTCTGGCATTTGAACATCCTCACATCTGTAGGCACTAAGAAAGACTGACTCTGTCCTTGGTAAATTGAAGCAAGTGAGACCACTGGGCCTGGGACTGCGACTGGCTCTGGGTGCCATTCTTCCTGGATCCCAAGTTCAGAGAGTTCCATCACAAAGGAAGTGAGGTGAGGTCACTTCCTTCAGAAACTGAATGAGGTCACTGCTTTGGCAACAACTTTGTCCAAATAGTTACTTCTAAGGGCCCATGAGATGGAGGCTGTTCCTACTTCCTGTAACACTTTCAAAAGTTAGAATTGTATATCAACCATAGGCACCTGGGAACACCTCTTCACACAGGCCTGGTTTGGTCTATCTTCTCTACATTAAGTTGATAGAGGCTGATACAGACACATCCCTTCATCCTCACCAGGTTGTTTGCCATGGAAGATGACTTTTGCTCTCTCGGGAACTTCACAGCTGCCTACATCTTCTCCAGGGATTATTTCTACATGGACCTTTGATGTTCTCAGCAGGTGGAAGATTCCCTACATTCCGGTATTTAAAGAGAAACTCTGTCCCTCCTCTTCTGTAAAGTTAGATTGAGGTAACAGTGTATATTTAGGGTTAATAACATGTTCGATTTGGGTTAGGAATCTCTCTGCCGAATGAATAATGGTATTGGGAACCTGTGATATTTACAAGAATATATAGGTGAAATATAAGTATGAAAACAGAAATGTAGGTAAGATATGAAGCCAGAAGGGCATTGGGCCCTTGAGTGGGATACTTAGGTTTGAATTATGTTCTGCACATGTGTCTCAGATGAATTGATATAAAATGGCATAGGACCTTTTACCTTGAATGATTGATTGTTGAAGAGAACATCGAGTTAAAAAGTGATAGTCAGTAGGATTAGTAAGATAGTCAGTAGGTTTATAAAGAAGAGTGAGTATAGGATTTGGACCAAAAGTTCTTTAGCAATAGAGTTTCGGGTAGAGAGTGAATGTAAATGTCAGCATATGTGAAGTATGAGTCACAATGATGAACTAGGGAAAATATGTAGGAAAGCAGATATCAATAGAGATATTAGGAAATCAGGCAAAGTGTAAAGTGAGTGATAGAATTAGACATTTCCAACAGGCTTGAGGTTGAATATATAATCTTAGGAAGAAACGAATATGTAGTCATCAATAGGATTGACATTTGAGAGCATTAGGTAACCAGGACATGGTTGT
Organism: Callospermophilus lateralis; assembly: GCF_048772815.1. Lineage (NCBI taxonomy): Eukaryota > Metazoa > Chordata > Mammalia > Rodentia > Sciuridae > Callospermophilus > Callospermophilus lateralis. The sequence goes on from NW_027513073.1 coordinate 100,890, forward strand.
TTTTGGTAATCCATGCTCACTTTCCATTTAGGCTTTGATACAATCATGAGTTTGACCTTTGCTTTTTGTGTCCAGAATATTACTGTGATAAAATGTATATATAGATAAGGTGACATCAGTATTTCTTCCACCATTTCTGGGAGCAATATTTTGAAGAGGTACAAATTAGTAATGGGGGGACAAATAGGTGTACACTGTGTTTATGAATATAGAGATAATGCATTAATAGACCATACAGTGAATAAATAACATAACTGGTTCCAACATTAAATAATGGATTGAATTGAAATGTGAAAATATACAGGAAATTTTATATTGATATGCATACATTCATTCCAACCAGTTTTACATCTAATGGTAATATTAATGTTATAGTTTATCATGAAGAGTGTGTGAGTTTAGCTTCAAAATTGATTATGGAAATCGAAAATAATGTGTTTGGAAAGAAGTCTCATGAAAAGACCAGTCAAGTAACATGGAAGAATTCATGTGTTCTGAAGCAGGAAGTGAAACAAATTCTTATTAATTTGCTAACTTGTGGATGAAATATATGTCCTATGATGTGCAAAAACTGAAGAAATACTAATGTACCAGTGTTGAATTAAAATAAAGGTCAAAATAGACATTAAGTCCCATAGGAATCTACTTGCATTGATGTTAAACTGGGTCTGTTACTGTAGAAATATTAGGATTTGTAAGCACCATTGATTGAAGTTAGTTCTCATACTGGGAAACAAATATGTATTTCAGGTAGATGAATATTTCTGAGAATAATCTTGTGAAAAGTTGATTACAAATCCACATACATGAACATGAATGAATTGATGGAGTGTATATAAGAGACATATATTTCATATTTTATAAAATCTGGAGAGAGTGTGTGTGTGTGTGTGTATATATATATATATATATATATATATATATATATATATATATATATACAGAAAAACACAAAAATACATTAAAAAGTATCAATATATATGCCAAACGTAATTTATCAGTAATATATATCATCCACAGATGAAAATATATTTATTTTACTGAACATGGATTTATGTATAAATTGTTCTACTGCGAAGCTCACCCATAGTTTTAATTTTCAGTTCCACCAGCGTTTACGAGATCTCTTCTCACAACTTGTTTCTGCCCAATCAGCCAACTCAAAAAAATGTACTTGTGAGACCACGTAGGATTCTATATTTGCATATAAAAATACATGTGCTGAGTAGGCTACATAGAAAGGAAGACAGGAATTTACATATGTGTTAACATTAAAAACACATGGAGGACTATTTCAATTAAAAATTGAGTAGATTTAGAATACCTACCCTCTATCATGCAAAAAAGAAGTCCAACAATACACCATGCCTGCTGTAAACTGCTTGTATTTTCATTCTGTTTGGGTATTTTTCTCCATCATATTAGGATTAGTAGTCAGAGTCTAGTAGGGTATGAGTTAGTGTCAAGAATTCAGTATTTCAAATGGAAAATTGTAAAATGAATCAATGTGTATGCAAATGTGTGCTACACAAAAATTTTCCCACTCTCATTCAGAACAATGCCTTGACATTACCTTCACCCCAAGTAAGACACATTTAGAGGAGAAGAGTTAGACAATCTTTGAATGCATATCTGAAATGAAAAATGTTCAGGAGTTCACAACCTTGGAGTTGGTAGAGGAGTTTCCAAAAGTAAGGGACAGTGTAAAATCTCCACAAACATGGAGATTTACCAGCCTAAAGACTTCTGGAGAAACTGCCTCTAGGTTGGGCACTTGAAATATATGTTGTTGTCAGGAGCTTTAGCTTCCTTTCTAGTGAGACAATCAAAGCTTGGTCTGCACATCTGTGACCTGGAGGACATGGTTTATAATTCTCCAATGAACATGAAGCAGCAGTGTTGATTTCTCTCTTTGTAGGTAAACTATGGCCACTGGGTCTAAGTGTCTCCCCATGTAGACTGCTAAGCCATTAAGTCATCCTCCACTTTTCAAAACGTTTCTTGATACTGCACTCGGAGTTTGGTATTTTCTTCATGAAGTACAAGGAGTTCAACTGGGACAAAGGGCTGGAGGAAGTTCTTTCACTTGTGGTGGGTCAGGGTCTGCAGGAGAATGCACCAACAGGTCTTGTATACCACATAGGTTGCTCCCTTGACCATAGAAACCTGATTTTGAACATTGCCCTGAAACCTCTCTATATAACCAGATGTCTTTACATACAGGATCTGCTGGCTGCACCATGTCAGTCTCAAGCCATTTGGAAGCCAATGGCAGATCCACATGACCCCACCACAGATGTTTTATCACACACTTGCTCACCACCGCTCTGGGCCCATTACTCAACAGGCTTCAAATGACTGGCATCTCTTTTCTACACCATTTTCATGAAAACCAGTCAATCAACACACTGTCTGGTACACTCATGATCATCAACTGGACATCCAAATGTTCTCCAGTGCCACCTGGTCAAGGAAATTTCAAAAATTTCATGGTATTTATCTAGCCAATTTTCAAGGATGAAGTTGGAGACACTGTGGGTTTCAATTCATTCAGAAATTATTTAATGGTGAGGAAGCTCATTTCAATGAAAGCTCTGGAGAACTCTCACAGGCAAGGCTTCCCAAAGAGTGGCCAAAAGGTCACATGAAGCCAGGCCCATTGAGGTCTACAATTGAGGTCCATGTGTGTTTTGACTATCAAATATGTCTGACAAGTTTTTCAGAATAAAATTGTGTGATATCCTCCTGAGATTCCCAGTGCTCTGTGGAAAGCGACACTGGGCCTAGATCTCAGTTTCCAAGGGTGACTCTCATGCGTGGCCTCCTAAATCCCAAAACAATTCATGGCAATATTTCTCTGAGGTAAGTTCCAGAACTCAGTCTCCAAGGGGAATGACACCATTGTTCAAGCCCAGTTGGATCCAGTCATCTCTTCCAACCACCACACGAATGACCACAATTAAAACCAAAACACTCCCACATGGCCCTCATCTTGTTAAATATAGACACTCATCATAAACTCTGGCTGGAGGTTTCCATGCGGGACGCATCCCAAGACAGTGTCCAAAATATTCTCCCTTGCCCCTCATTTGCCTAAAGTCAGGGTGGCCTGGACACCCTTCCTGTGAACCAGAAGTGATCAAATAGGCCTGCTGTTAATACTGCTCTGCTTCTCCAATTTGAGCCCTATTGACTCTCAGGTATAGATTTTTTTATGTGATTTGGAGTCACGAGAAAACACAAGCACCTCTGCAGGACTTTGAAAAACTCATTTGACCAAAAGGATCCCTGTCTCACTTGATAGAGGTCAGGTACCTAACAGAGGAAGGCAAGAGACTCATCCACAATTACTGAATTTTTGCCATTATGGTTTTGATTGCACACATGGTATCTATCTTTAGATCCATCATGTGCTGAAAATTTAAGCCACAACCTCATACAGGGCTAGGAGGCTGATTCAAACACATCCCTTTCCAAAGCAAAGAACCACAAGTTATTCCCATTTATTTCCATTTTAAAACTGTTTTATTCAGGCTTCACAAAGGGGTGGCCTGAGGCAAAGACCTTCCTGACATTCAGGGCAACAGAACAATAGGTAAGCAAATGAACCAAAATATGGTTTCTTCACTGAGCGTTTACTGGTCACAATGATGTCTGAGTTTTCTAAGATGTTCCCATTTCCTATAGCTATCAAGTACATGGTCATGTCACAGAACTTGGGGGTGGTATGTATCTTGGACACAAAACTATGAGGCTATTCTGGAGAGTGGCCAGAATTCAGGAAGAAAACAGGAACTTAGGAAGTTAGTAGGTGTTGCCCATCCATAAGGAAAGCCACAGTTCATTTATCAACTAGGCCTGATGAATGCTGGAAAGTTTTCCACTAGACAGGACACATACATTGATACATTCTCTTTTCGAATGTCTACAACCATGGACAGAGTGGGATACACAGACATAGAAGCACTCGCCTAGTCAAACGACTTTCTAGAAACAGTCCACTCCAATCAAAACAACAGCCTTTCCTACCTATTCTCAGAACATGAGACAAAACCACAAACTCACACCCACACCCACAAAGGCACCTCCTTAACTCAAGTAGGTCTGTGACTATCCGGAGTGTCCTCTGAATAGTGGGCCATACTATGTTCTCCTAAAATGGCCTGTACTGTCTCAGATCTGGTCTCCTTGGCCAACTCTGTGAAGTTGTCAACAGCCAGCGGTGAACCACTACCTGCTTTCTCAGTAAAGGCCCCTCTTCAGAGCTCTTCAGGCATTTGGCAATTCTCATATCAGTAGGTACCAAGGAAGACTGACTCTGTCCTTGGTAAATCCAAACAAGTGAGACCACTGGGATTGGGACTTGGACTAGCTCTCGGTGCCTGGCTTCCTGGATCCCAAATTCAGAGATTTCCATCACCAGGAAAGTGAGGTGAGGTCACTTCCTTCAGGAACTGAATGAGGTCACTGCCTTGGCAACCACTTTGTCCTACCAGATTCATCCAAGGTTCCCATGAGATGGAGGCTGCCACTACTTCCTGTGACACTTTCACAAGTTAGAATGGTATATCAACCATAGGCACCTGGGAACAGCTCTCCACACAGGCATGGTTGATCAATCTTCTCTACATTAAGAAAGGAGAGGCTGATTCAGACACATCCCTTAATACTGACCAGGTTGTTTGTCATGGAAGATGACTTTTGCTCTATTAGGTCCTTCATAGCTGCCTGCAACTTCTCCAGGGTATCATTTCTGCTTGTACCTTTGATGTTCTCAGCAGGTGGAAGAGCCCCTACATTACTGTATTGTAAGACAAACTCTCTCCCGGCTCTTCTGTACAGTTAGTTTGAGGGTACAGTGTATGGTTAGAGTAATAACAGGTTTGATTTAGGTTAGAAATCATACTGAGGAATGAACAATGGTATTGGGAACTCGCGATATTTACGAGAATATATAGGTGAAATATAAGTATGAAAACAGATATCTAGATAAGATTTGAATCCAAGAAGGGCATTGGGCTGTTGATTGGGATACTTAGCTTTGAATTATATTCTGCACAGATGTCTCAGATAAATTGATATACAATGGCATAGGACCTTGTACCTTGGATGATTGATTGTCAAAGAGAATTTCCAGTCAAAAAGGGATAGTCTGTAGGATTAGGAAGATAGTTGGTAGGTATAGAAAAAAGAGTGAGTATAGGATTTCGAACAAAAGTTCTGTAGCAATAGGGTTTCGGATAGAGAGTGAATGTAAATTTCAGCACATGTAAAGAGTCAGTCACAATGATGAACTCAGGAAAATATGTATGAAAGCAGATATCAATGGAGACATTAGGAAATCAGGAAAAGCATAAAGTGAGGGTTAGTATTAGTCATTTTCAACAGGGTTGAGGTTGAATATATAATCTTAGAAAGCAACAAATATGTAGTCACCAATAGGATTGATTTGCCAGCATTAAGCAACCTGGACATGGATGTTTTTAGAAATCCATGCTCACTTTCCATTTAGGATTTGGTGAAAGGTTAATAAGATAGGTACTTGTCACTTCCTGTTTTTCTGTATGCTTAACAAAACACTGTTGAAACCTTGAGGACTGTTTGCTAATTTTTTTCCCAGAATGTGCTGTCCCCGACTGCCAAACAGAGAATGAACACCCTCACCTGTTTGCACGCAAACGGCCCACTCGCCCTGACCCATCAATAAGCTTTCCTCCCTGCCCTCTTCAAGGAAAGTATATAAGCTCTGCTTAAGCTGTTCTCATTGCTCTCTGCTCTATTCAAGTGAGCACTGAGCCCCAGATTGCTAGACTCCCAATAAACCCAGGGTAACTTTTGATGTGGAGGGGGCCCCAGTAAACTTTGAAGTGGATACAGGGGCAGTATACTTAGTCCTTAAGGCCCCACTGGGCCCTCTATCAAATAAAAGCTCTCTAGTTCAAAGTGCTAACACCAGTAAATATGGGAATTAGACAACTAAGAAAACCATGGACATGAGGAAAGGAAAAATCCATCACTCCTTCCTAATTATCCCAGAATGCCTGGCCCCATTGATGGGCAGAGATCTGCTCACCAAGCTCCGGGCCAAAATGACTTTTAACCATGAAGGCCCCAAAATGATATTTCTAAATCCTTTAGTATAAACTCCTATATTCACGGCTTTAAATATGTCAGTAGAAGATGAACAGCAACTCTTCACACCCCCCAAGACTGATCAAACAGGCAAGCTACCCCAGAAATGGATAACAGATTACCCAGATGCCTGGAAAAAAACTGCTGGGTTAGGACTAGCCATGAAACAACCTCCAAAAACAGTGGAGTTCAAAACCTCAGCCTCCCCAATCAATGTCAAAAAATATCCTCTGAGCAAAAAAGCTAAAGATGGGATAAGGCCCCATATTCAGAAATATCTGGCCTTAGGGTCCTAAGGCCTTGTCAATCATCCTAAAACACTCCCCCGCTACCAGTATAAAAAGCCAGGAGCCGGGGACTATCCCCCATTAAAGACATAAGAGAGACCTACAACAGAGTGTAGGACATTCACCCCAGTGTACCTAATCCGTACAATCTGCTTATCACTCTGAATCCTGAGAGGAAATGGTATACTGTTCTGGACTTAAAAGATGCTTTCTTTTGCTTGCCTCTGCATAAAGATAGTCAGTTGCTGTTTGCTTGCTAGTGGGTAGACCCAGAAACTGGAACGTGTGGTCAACTAACTTGGACTAGACTCAACAAAATGGTTGAAAAACTCCCCCACTCTCTTTGATGAAGCCCTCCAAAGAGATCTCAACAGCTTCAGAACTACGCACTCCGAAGTCACCCAGCTTCAATACGTGGATGACCTGCTACTGGCACCCAACACGAAGGATATCTGTGAATCTGGCACCCAAGCAGTATTATGTGAGCTTCCTCAACTCGGGTATAGAGCTTCTTCCTAAAAGGCCCAAATTTGCCAGCAAGAAGTAATCTTCCTGGGCTATTCCTTTAGGGGCAGTAAACGATGGCTCACTGAGCCCAGAAATCAAACGGTTGTGCAGAAACCACCCCCATCTAACAGCAGACAACACAGAGAGTTTCTTGGGACTGCTGGGTTTTGCAGGTTAAGGATTCCTGTGTTTGGGTCCTTAACTTCTCATTTACACCCGCTGTTAAAGGGAGATGCCCAATTCTAATGGACCCCTGAGATCCAGCAAGCTTTTGATAACATCTAAGGACACTGACACTGTACTCCTCAACTTCACTGAGCAAAGCCTGAAATTTCAGAAAGCCCTACACTACGTTAAAAATGTACATCAGTTCACTCACCTTGGTTCAAAGAAATTGCAGGCATTCCTGAAGGATCAAGAACAGAGTTTTCCACTAACCGACTCACAGTGAAAGGAAATAACTGAACAGGTAAAAAAAAGCCTGTCGGGTCTGTCAATAGGTTAATGCTTACACTTCCAAGCTTCCTGCAGGAAAGCACCTATGAGGAACCAGACCAGGACAATTCTGGGAAGTGGACTTTACTGAAATTAAGCAAGCATGGTATGGACTTAAATATCTCCTACTCTTTGTAGATATATTTCAGGATGGATTGAAGCCTCCCCCCCCCAAAAAAAAAAAAAGGCGCAAATGGTGGTCAAGAAGATCCTGAAAGATATTTTTCCAAGGTACGGCCTGCCTAAGGTAATAGGGTCTGATAATGGACCAGCGTTCATGGCCCAGGTAACTCAGGGGTTAGCCAGGACCCTGGGGATTAATTGGAAGTTACATTGTGCTTATAGACCCCAGAGTTCAGGACAGGTAAAAAAATTAAATAGAACCATTAAAGAGACCTAATCGAAATTAAGCTTAAAGAGTAGCATAAAAGATTGGACTATGCTCCTGCCTTATGCACTATTTCATGCAAGAAATACTCCCTCTGTTTCTTTGTGTAACCTCACCCCCTATGAAATTCTCTATGGGGCCCCATCTCCAGTAAGGGACCTAACCCTAACTCAAAGATCTAACGATCCCTTCCACACCACCTTGCTTGACAGACTTAAAGTTCTGGAAGGAACTCAGCAATACCTGTGGAAACAGCTGGCCACTGCCTACCAACCTGCTGAAGAGGGTACTCCACATCTATATCAAGTAAGAGACTTTGTCTACATAAGACAACATCAGGTGTCATCCCTGGAACCCGGCTGGACAGGACCATACCAGGTGCTACTTATAACACCTACAGTGCTAAAGTTAGACGGAATCACTTCCTGGTTCCTAATTCTCATCTCAAGCCTGTGCCCTGTCCAGAATCTGGCTGAAAAATGGAAAAGACTGGTAACATTTTCAAATTGTATATTTGCCATGTGAATAAGACTATAGACTCTCCAATTGGTCACCAGTAGTCCTAACCCTCATCAACCCGTTCAGCAGCGATGGCTGATCACAAATCCTACTAGACAAGAAGTATGGTCTATCGCACATACAGCCCACTTAGGGACCTGGTGGCCATCTCTCCACCAAGAAATTTGTCAGCTGGCTATACGTCTTTCCTATTGGGAAATCCCTGATGAAGAGGATCCCCAAAAATTCCATTAAATACTTTCCATACAATAGATAATGGAAACAAACATTATGGATGTAGGGACACGCGAGCCAGATGCAGGTTGGCTAGCCTAGATTACTATGTTTGCCTGGCGGACTACCAAAGCCAAAAACAGCCACGACTGTGTGGGGGAAAAGCCAACTTCTTCTGTAAATAATGGGGATGTGAGGATACAGGGGCTACCTGGTGGAAGCAAAACTCCTCATCAAATTCAGTACACAGCATTGGCCATATTACCAGTTAGATAACAAAAACCGATGGCCACCAGTGGGGTCTCTAGATCCTCAAACTTTCCGTGACCTTTTCAACTTCGACAAGTGCTCAAAAGTGTGGAAGGAAATTCCCCTACGTGTAGGCCTTTTCCCTCCTATGCTCAAATCCTGAACTATGCTTCCCCAATAGATACTCACCCGCAGCCTTCTGCCCCAGACTCTCTGCTGTCACTCCCACATCAGCAACCTGATTTCTCAGCTCCAGTTACTAGATCAAAAACCCAAATTTCCGTCGGTTCTCAGACCATTGCCCCTTGCTGAGCTTGCAGGTACTGAGGTACCCTTCCACCCACTCACTCCTCTCTCCTCCTGTCAGTGCCCACACCGGGTCCCACCAGGTCCTCTTACCAGCTAACCCAAAGCTCAAACCAGCTAAGGAGTGCCCTCAGACGCCTATCAAAGATGTAATTAAAATGGCCTTTAAAGTTGCTTTGTCATCACTCAAATCAGGTTACTAAGAATTTAAAGTCCCTCACAGGCTTTTTGGGATACTCACTCCCGTCTTCCCCTCTGCTCTACCTGTTCTACTGCTCAAGTTTTGTTGCCAGGAAAATCCCAAACCCCTTTCCCATAATTCTTTTATATCTCTTTTTCCTCATCCTCAGATCCACGGAGCTGCTCTCATCCCCTGCCTTCCCTGTCTTCCCCTCTGTACCAGTCCCACAGAAAAGTCTTAAATGACCTTCTCCAGAAGTCTTCACCATGGCTGACTTTAAGCCTTTCAGCAGCACAGTTCCTATAAAAGAGTTCAATGTAGATAAACTTCCTCTATTCGTGTTGCTCTGTTCTACTTGGCCACTGGCTGGAAAAATCAGCACTCCTAAGCTAGACACCCCCTTAGTAGTTTTTAACAAAATATATGAAGAAGGCCTCTGGCCTAGAGCTGGGGCTTCATAGAGATGGCTACATTTCTAAGATATAGAAGTTACCAACTGGGCTCCATGGTAACAGCTGGCAGGGAGGAAAAGAATAAAAAGAAGAAAAAAGCTCTCCCCCTCCCAGGTGTCCTTAAGAAGTTAACTTTCCCAGAACAGAGGAAAAAAAAACAGAAACAAAAACTGCTTTTTGTGAACTTCTGCAGACTGTGAACTTCTGAGCCCCTTCCCTTACATGCTGGGTAAAAAATTCTGAAACAACCTAAACTTTGGGTTCAGGGATTAATTGATTACAACAGAAGCAATGCCCTCTAAATCCGGATGCAACCAAATAAGAATGTTTCCCTGTCTTCTGTGCTATCTTAGGTACCTTGCCTTGTCCATCTCTACAGCAGTACAATTCTATACACTTAAACATTGTTTATGTTTTCATAAAATGGTCAACAGATGTGATTAATTATGTAATGGTGCAGATGTTTTCCAGAGTGCTCTATCATGACGCAGGTACATTTAAATATCAAATAGGGGGGCAAACAACCCGGTTCTGCCAGGAACCTGTATCCCTCACTTTAGTCATCCTATTATGAATAGGAGTTGCTGCAGGGGTGGGCACAGGAACCACTGCCCTGGTCCATGGGACACAACAAATGACCCAATTAGAAGCAGTAATAGACCAAAACTTAAAGATATTAAAAACCTCCTTCACAGCTTTACACGAATCTTTAACCTCTCTCTCTGAAGTTATTTTACAGAACAGTCGAGGGTTGGACCTCCTCTTCATGAGAGAAGGGGCCTTCGTCCTGAATTGAGGGAAGAATGTTGTTTTTATGCCGACCATACTGGAGTTGTAAAAGAATCTATGATTAAATTAAGAAGATGCCTTGAAGAGCATCAACAAGAGAGAGAGGCCCAAAAAAGGTGGTTTGAGTCTTGGTTCACAAAGCCCCCTCATTAACTACGTTTTCATCAGCCCTGGCCGGTCCATTAATAATCCTCATATTATTGGTAATTGTAGGACCCTGTTTGATCAACCGTGTAGTTTCCTTTCTCCATGCTCAAATTGGACAAGTTAAACTTATGGTAATCAGGAAACAATATACCACACTAGTAAACATAAAATGTGACACCCCCAATGATCATTTTTATGATTAAAAGTAACCAAAAGAAGAAGTGGGGAATGAAAGGTTAATAAAATAGGTACTTGTCACTTCCAGTTTTTCGGTATGCTTAACAAAACACTGTTGATGTCTTGAGAACTGTTTGCTAATCTAGTTCCCTGAAAGTGCTGTACCCAACTGCAAAACTGGAGAATGTACTTCCTCACCCATTTGGACGCAAACCGCCCACTCGCCCTGACCCATCAATAAACTTTCCTATCTGCCCTCTCCAAGGAAAGTATATAAGCTCTGCTTAAGCTGTTCTCAGGGCTCTGTGCTCTATTCAAGGGAGCTCTGACCCCAGCATGCTGGACCCCCATAAATCCTTGGCTGTTGCATGAGACAGTCTCTGGTAGTCTCTTCCTCCGACACTCGCCTGATCTTTACATTGGTAAAATAATAAGTGTCATCTTTGCTTTTTGTGTCCAGAATATTACTGTGATAAAATGTATATGTAGATAAGGTGACGTGAGTATTTCTTCCACCATTTCTGGGAGCAATATTTTGAAGATGTATAAATTAGTATTGGGGGTACAAATAGGTATATCCTGTGACTCTGAATATAGAGATAATGCATGAATAGACCATAATGTGAATAAATAATATAATGGGTTCCAAATTTAAATAATGGATTCCATTGATATCTGAAAATATACAGGAAATCGTATATTGATATACATACATTCATTTCAACCACTAATACATCTAATGGTAATATTAGGATCATGGTTTATCATGAAGAGTGTGTGAGTTTTGCTTCAAAAGTGATCATGGAAATTAAAAATAATGTGTTTGGAAAGAAGTCTCATGAAAAGCCCAGTCAAGAAACCTAGAGGAATTTATGTGTTCTGAAGCAGGAAGTGATGAAAGTGAAACAACTGCCTATAAGTTTGCTAACTTGTGGATGGAATATATATCCTATCATGTGCATAAATTGAAGAAATAGTATTGTACCAGTGCTGAATAAAAATGACCTTCAAAATACACATCATGTCCCACTGGAATCTACTTGCATTGATATTAAACTGGGTCAGTTACTGTAGAAATAATAGTATTTGTATGCAAAATAAACTGAAGTTAGTTTTAAGTACTGGAAACAAATATGTATTTCAGGTGGATGAATATTTCTGTGAAAAATCTTGTGAAAAGTTGATTATAAATCCATATACATGAACATGAATGAATTTAGAGAGTGTATATAAGACACATATATTTCTGGAGAGTATATATATATATATATATATATACACACACACACACACATACACACACACACAAAATACACACACACACACAGACATTAAATTAGCAATATATATGCCAATCGAAATTTATCATGATATATATATCATCCACAGATGCAAAAATATTTCTTTAATTGAACATGGATTTATGTATAATGTTGTTCAACTAGGAAGCTCACCTATAGGTTGAATTTTCAGTTCCAACAGCGTTTAAGAGGAGTGATCACTTCTCACAAATTGTATTTGCCAAATCAGCCACCTCACAAAAATGTACATGTGATACCAGGTATGATTCTATATGTGCATTTAAAAGTACATGTGCTAAATAGGATACAGAGAAAGGGAGACAGGAATTCACATATTTGTTAACCTTAAAAACACATGGAGAACTATTTAAATTAAATATTGACTAGATTAATAACACCTACCATTAATCATGCAAAATACAAGTACAACTATACACTATGATTTCTCCTAACTGCTTGTATTCCTATTCTGTTTGTGTTATTTTTCTCCATCATATTAGGAGTAGTAGTCAGAGTCTAGTAGGGTATGGGTTCATGTCAGAGATTCAGTATTTTGAATGGAAAATTGTAAAATGAATGCAATGTGTATGTAAATATGTGCTACAAAAAAATGTTCACACTCTCATCCAGAACATTGCCTTGACATTGCCTTTGTTCCGAGTAAGACACAATTAGAGGAGAAAAGTTAGAAAATCTGTGAATATATATCAGGAATGAAAAATGCTCAGGAGTTCACAACCTCTGAGGTGGTAGAGGAGTTTTCAAAAGTAAGGGACAGGGTAAACATTTCTCAAACATGGAGCTCTGCTGGTGTAAAGACTTCTTGAGAAACTTCCTCTGAGGTTGGGCACTTAAAAATATATGTTGTTGTTAGGAGCTTTAGCTTCCTTTGTTGGGAGACCATCAAATCTGGGTGTGCAACAATGTGACCTGGAGGATATTGTTTCTAATTTTCCAATGAACATGAGGCAGCCATGCTGAATACTCTCTTTGTAGTTTAACTATGGTCACTGGGTTGTAAGTGTCTCCACGTGTGGACTGTGAAGCCATTTGGTCATTCTCCAATTTTCGTGGTGTTTCTCACAGGTGCACTGGGAGTTTGGTATTTGCTTCATGAAATACAAGGAGCTAAACTGGGACACAGTGCTGGAGAGAGTTCTGTCCCGTGTGGAGGGTCACAGTCTGCATGAGAATGCACCAACCAGGATTCAATTCCACATAAGTTGCCCCCATTTCCATAGCAACCTGATTCTGAACATTGCCCTGAAACCTCTCTATATAAAAAACACCTTTGCATAGAAGGGTCTGCTGGCTGTACCATGTCAGTCACAAGCCTTTGGGAAGCCAATGGCAGATCCACATGTCACCACCACACATGTTTTATCACACACCTTCACACCACTGCTCTAGGCCCACTAATGAGCAGGATCCAACTTACTGGCATCACAGTTCTACACAAATTTCATGAAACCCAGTAAATCAAGGCACTGTCTGGTACACTCATCATCAGCAACAGGACATCCAAAAGTTCTCCAGTGCCACCTGGTCATGGGAATTTCAAAAATTTCATGGTATTTATCAAGCCATTTTTCAAGGATGAAGTTGGAGGCTCTGGGGGTTTCAATTCATTCAGGAACCATTAAATGTTGAGGAAGCTCATTTCAATGAAAGCTCAGGAGAACACTCAGAGGCAAGGCTTCCAAAAGAGTAGCCAAAAGGTCACATGAAGCCAGGCCCATTGAGGTCTACAATGTGAGGTCCATGCGTGTTTTGACTCAACTGTGGCTGCAAAGTCTTTCAGAATAAAATCATGTGATATCCTGGCTGAGATTCCCAGTGCTCTGTGGAAAGCCACTCTGGGCCTAGATCTCAGGTTCCAAGGGCAACTCTCATGCATGGCCTAGTAAAATTCAAACACAATTGATGACAATGCTTCTCTGAGGTCAGTTCCAGAACTCAAACTCTAAGGGGAATCACACCAGAGTTAAAGCCCAGGTAAACCCAGGCATCTCTTCCAACTGCCACACAACTTACCACAATTCAAAACAAAATTCTCCCACATGGCCCTTATCTTCTTCCATGTAGACCCTCATCATAACCTCTGGATGGAGTTTTCCATGAGGGGCACAGACCAAGACAATGTCCAAAATAACCTACCTTTCCCCCGATTTGCCTAAAATCAGTGTGGCCTGGAAACCCTGACTGTGAACGAGGAGTGATCAAATAGGTCTGCCATTAATACTGCTTGGCTTCTCCAATTTGAAGCCTACTGACTGTGGGGTTTAGATTCTTTATGTGAATTGGAGTAATGAGAACACCCAAGCACGTATGGGCTAGCCTCTGCAGGGCTTTGAATAACTCACTTGACCCAAAGGATCCCTATTCTCACTTGATAGATGTCAGGAACCTTTGAAAGGAAGGCGAGAGTCTTCATCCACAATGACAGCTCTTTTGGCTATTTTGGTTCTGTATGCATCCAAGGGATCTTTCTTTAGATCCATCAGGTGCTGAGAATCTAAGCCACAGCCTCACACAGGGCCAAGAGGCTGATTCAGACACATCCCTTTCCAAAGCAATTAAGCAAAGAGCCCTAGGTGATGCCAATTCATTTCCATTTGAAAACTGTTTTCTTCAGGCTTCACAAATTGGTGGCCTGAGGCAAAGAACTTCGTGACATTCATAGCAACAGAATAATAGGTAAGCAAAAGGCCCAAAGCAGGGTTTCTCCACTGAGATTTAGTGGTCACACATATATCTGATTTTTTCTGAGATGCTCACAATTCACTTGAGCTATCCAGTACATGGCCATGTCACAGAGCTTGGAGGTGGTACATACCTTAGAGACAAAACCATGAGACTATTCTGGAGAGGGGCCAGAATTCTGGAAGAAAACTGTAACTTAGGAAGATTGCAGGTGTTACCCATTGATAAGGCAATCTGAACTCCATTCATAAATTGGGCAGGATGAATTCTGGGAAGCTTTCTACTAGACAGGACACATCCATTGATGCATTTTTTTTTTCTAATGAGTACAACCACGGACACAGTGAGGTAAACAGACATAGAAACACTCGCCTTGTCAAATGACTTACAATAAACAGTTCATTCCACAGCACATAAAGCGCCTTGCCTACCTATTCTCAGAAAATGAGACAAAACCACAAACCAACACCCACAAAGGCAGCTCCTTCCCCCAAGAAGGTCTGTTACTATCCGGAGTGTCCTCTGACTGGTGGGCCATATTATTTTCCCCCTAAATGGCCTGAAATGTCTCAGATCTGGACTCCTTGGCCAACTCTGTGAAGGTGTCAGGACCCAGAGGTGAGCCACTACCTGCTTTCTCAGGAAAGGCCCCTCTTCAGAGCTTTACTGGCATTTTGCAATCCTCACATCAATAGGTACCAAGAAAGACTTACTCTGTCCTTGGTAAATCCAAACAAGTGAGACCACTGGGACTGGGACTGGGACTGACTCTGGGTGCCTGGCTTCATGAATCTCAAGTTCTGAGATTTCCTTCACTAAGGAAGTGATGTGAGGTCACTTCCTTCAGGAACTGAATGAGGTCACTGCCTTGGCAATCACTTTGTCCAACCAGTGGCTTCCAAGTCTCACATGAAAAGGAGGCTGTCCCTAATTCCTGTGACACTTTCACAAGTTAGAATCTTATATCAACCATAGGCACCCGGGAACAGCTACCCACACAGGCCTGGTTTGGTCCATCTTCTCTACATTAAGAATAGAGAGGCTGATTCAGACAGAAACCTTCATCCTGACCAGGTTGTTTGCCATTGAAAATGACTTTTGCTCTCTCAGGTCCTTCATAGCTGCGTATATATTCTCCAGTGATCATTTCAGCATGGAACTTTGAGGGTCTCAGTAGGTGGAAGACCCCCTACATTTCTTTACTGTAAGACCAACTCTGTCCCTTCCCTCTGTAAATTTAGATTGAGGGAACAGTGTATGGTTAGGGTTAACAACATGTTTTATTTGTGTTAGGAATCATTCTGCTGGATGAATAATGGTATTGGGAACCTGAAATATTTATAAGAATATGTATTTGAAATATAAGTATGAAAAGAGAAATCTAGGTAAGATTTGAAGCCAGGAAGGGCATTGGGCCCTTGATTATGATATTTAGCTTTGAATTACATTCTGCAATGTGGTCGCAGGTAAATCTACACACAATGGAATAAAACCTAGTACCTCAGATGCCTGAATGTCGAAGAGAACATGCAGTCAAAAAGGGATAGTCAGTAGGATTAGGAAAATAGTAGGTTTAGGTTGAAGAGTGAGTCTTTGAGTTGGAAATATAGTTCTTTAGCAATAGGGTTTCGTTTAGAGAGTGAATGAAAATATCAGCACATATGAAGAGTCAGTCACAATGATGAACTGGGGAAAATATGTAGGAAAGCAGATATAAAATAGAGACATTAGGAAATCAGGCAAAGTATAAAGTGAGTAACAGGATTAGACATTTTCAACAGGGTTGAGGTTGAATATATGATATTAGAAGAAACAAATATGTAGTCACCAATAGGATTGAAATTTGAGAGCATTAGGCGACCTGGACATGGATGGTTTTAGTAATATATATTCACGTTCAATTTAGGTTTTGGTACAATCATAAGTGTTACCTTTACATTTGTGTCCAGAATATTACTGTGATAAAAATGTATATGTAGATCAGGTGATATGAGTATTTCTTCCACCATTATGGGGAGCAATATTTTTACAACCTATAAATTAGTATTGGGGAAAAAAATAGGTGTACCCTGTTTTGATGAACATAGAGATGATGAATGAATAGACCAAACTGTGAATAAATAATATAACTGGACCCAACATTAGAAATTGGAATTGGAATAAATTGATATCTGAAAATATACAGGAAATCTTATATTCATATTGGCATACATAAATTCATTACAACCAGTTGTACATCTAATGGTAATATTAGTGTTACGGTTGATCATGAAGAGTGTGTGAGTTTTGCTTCAAAATTGATTATGCAAATCGAAAATAATGTGTTTGCAAAGAAGTCTCATGAAAGACCAGTCAAGAAACATGGAGGAATACATGTGTTCTGAAGCAGGAAGTGATTGAAAGTGAATCAAAAGTTTTAAATTTTGAAATTTTGGATGAAACATTTATCCTATGATGTGCATAAAGAAGAAATAGTACTGTACCAGTGTTGAATAAAAATGAATGTCAAAATACACATCATGTCCCATAGGAATCTACTTGCATTGATATTAACCTGGTTAAGTTACTGCAGAAATATTAGGATTTGTATGCACCTTTCATTGAAGTTAGTTTTCAGTACTAGTAAACAAATATGTGTTTCAGGGGGATGAATATTTCTGAGAATAATCTTGTAAAAATTTTATTATAAATCCACATACATGAATATGAATGTATTTAGGGAGTGTATAATAAGACACATATATTTTATATTTTAAAAAATCTGGAGATTGTATATATATATATATATATATATATATATATATATATATATATATACACACACAAAAACAAAACACACACAGACATTAAAGAGTAGCAGTATATATGCCAATCGAAATTCATGGTGAAATATATATCGTCCACTGATCCAAAAATATTAATTTTACTGAACATGGATTTATGAATAATGTTGTTCAACTAGGAAGATCACCCATAGGTTGAATTTTAAGATCCAACAGCATTTACGAGGAGTTATCTCTTCTCATAATTTTTATCTGCCACGTCAGCCTCCAAACAAGTATGTACATGTGATACCAGCTAGGATTCTATATGTGCATATGAAAATACATTTGCTGAATAGGCTACAGAGAAAGGGAGATAGAAATTCACATATTTGTTAACTTTAAAAACACATGGAGAACTATTTCAATTAAAAATTATCTAGATTTATAACACCTACCCTACATAATGCAAAAGGCAAGTCCAACTATACACCATGCCTTCTCTGTACTGCTTGTATTTCTATTCTGTTTGGGTTATTTTTCTCCATCATATTAGGATTAGTAGTCAGAGTCTAGTAGGGTATGGGTTCGTGTCAGGGATTCAGTATTTTTAATGGGAAATTGGAAAATGAATCCAATGTGTATGCAAATATGTGCTACACAAAAATCTTCCCACTCTCATCCACAACAATGCCTTGACATTACCTTCACCCCAGGTAAGACACAATTAGAGGAGAAGAGTTAGAAAATCTCTGAATGCAAATCTGGAATGGAATATGCTCAGGAGTTCACAACCTTGGAGGTTGTAGAGCAGTTTCCAAAAGTAAGGGACATGGTAAACACTCCACAAACATTGAGCTCTGCTGGCCTAAAGACTTCTTGAGAAACTGCCTCTGAAGCTGGGCACTTGAAATATATGTTGTATTAAGGAGTTTTAGCTTCTTTTGTAGTGAGACCATCAAAGCTGGGTCTGCATCTATATGACCTGGAGAACATGGATTCTTATTTTCAAATGAACCTGAGGCAGCAGTGCTGAATTCTCTCTTTGTAGGTAAAGTGTGGCCACTGGAGGCTAAGTTTCACCCCGTGTGGACTGTGAAGCCATTTGGTCCTCGTCAAATTTTTGTGGTGGTTCTTGCTGCTGCACTGGGGCTTTTGGTTCTTGCTGCTGCACTGGGCTTTTTGAACAACAAGTTCAACTGGGACACAGTGCTAGAGGGAGTTCTGTCACGTGTGGTGTGTTAGGGTCTGCAGGAGAATGAAACAACCAGGCTTCTTTCTCACATAGCTTGCACCCTTGACCATATCAACCTGATTCTGATCATTACCTTGAAAGCTTTCCAAATAAAAAGATGCCTTTACAAATAAGGGTCTGCTGGCTGCACCATGTCAGTCACAAGCCATTTGGAAGCAAATGGGCTAATCACATGGACCCACCACAGATGTTTTATCACACACGTGGCTACCACTGCTCTAGGCCCACTACTCAGCAGCCTCCAACTTACTACCATCTCTGTTCTACATTATTTTTATAAATTCCAGTCAATCAAGGCACTCTCTGGTACACTCATGATCAGCAGCAGGACATCCAAAGATACTCCAGTGCCACCTGGTCATGGGAATTTCAAAAATTTCAAAGTATTTATCTAGCCATTTTTCAAGGATGTAGTTGGGAGGCACTGTGGCTTTCAAGAACCATTAAATGTTGAGGAAGCTCATTTCAGTGAAACTCTGGAGAACTTTCATAGGCAACGCTTCCCATAGAGTGGCCAAGAGGTTACATGAAGCCAGGCCTATTGAGGTCTACAATGTGAGTTCCATGTGTGTTTTGACTCTCAAGTATGGCTGCCAAGTCTTTAAGAATAAAATCATGGGATAATTTGGCTGAGATTCCCAGTGCTCTGTGGAAAGCCACCCTGGACCTTGATCTAAGTTTATAAGGGCGACTCTCATGCATGGCTTCCTAAAATCCCAACTCGATTCATGGCAATACTTCTCTGAGGTCACTTCCAGAACTCAGTCTCTAAGGGGATTCACACCAGAGTTCAAACCCAGGTGGACCCAGTCATCTCTTCCAACTGCCACACAAATGACCACAATTAAAACCAAAATAGTCCCACATGGCTCTCATCTTCTTCCATATAGACACTCATCATAACCTCTAGCTGGAGGTTTCTATGAGGAGCGCAGGACAAGACAGTGTCCAAAATACGCACTCTTGCTCGTCATTTCCATAAAGTCAGAGTGGCCTGGACACCCCTTCTGTGAACCAGAAGTGATTAAAAAAGCCTACCATTAATACTGCTCAGCTTCTCCAATTTGAGGCCTACTGACTGTGGGGTTTAGATTCTTTATGTGCGTTGGGGTCATGAGAAAACCCAAGCACCTATTGGCTAGCCTCCGCAGGGCTTTGAAGAAGTCATTTGACCCAAAGGATTCCTATTCTCACTTGATAGAGGTCAGGAACCTTACAGAGGAAGGCAAGAGATTTTATCCACAATGACTGCTCTTTTGGCCATTTTGGTTTTGGATGCACACATGGCATCTTTCTTTAGATCCATCAGGTGCTGAGAATGCAAGCCACAGCCTCACACACAGCCAACAGACTGGCTCAGACACATCCCTTTCAAAAGCAATTACTCCAAGAGAGACAGGTGATGCTCATTCATTTACATTAGAAAACTGTTTTATTCAGGTTTCACAAAGTGGTGCCTTAGGCAAAGACCTTCCTGACATTCAGTGCTACAGAACAATAGGTAAGCAAAGGCCCAAAGCAGGGATTCTCCACTGAGACTTTCATGATCACACAGATATCTGAGTTTCCTGAGATTCTTGCAATTCCCTTCAGCTATCCAGTACACGGCCATGTCACAGAGCTTTGAGGTGCTACATATCTTGGTCACAAAACCATGAGTCTATTCTGGAGAGTGGCCAGAATTCAAGAAGAAAACAGAAACTTAGGAAGACAGCAGGTCTTGCCCATCAATAAGGCAAGCCTCCGTCCTTTCATAAATTGGGCAGGATGAATGTGGGGAAGCTTTCTCCTAGACAGGACACATCCATTGATGCATTTTCTTTTGTAATGTCTACAACCATGGACACAGTTGGATACACAGACATAGAAACACTTGCTTTGTCAAATGACTTACTAGAAACAGTCCATTCTAAACCAAAGAAACCGCCTTTCCTACCTATTCTCAGAGCATGAGACAAAACCACATACACACACTCATTCCCACAAAGGCACCTTTTTCCCCCAAGAGGGTCTGTGACTATCAAGAGTGTCCTCTGCCTTGTGGGCCATACTATGTTCCCCCGAAATGGCTTCTCTATTCTCAAATCTGGACTCCTTGGCCCACTCTGTGAAGTTGTCAGGAGCCAGCGGTGAGCCAATACCTGCTTTCTCAGGAAAGACCCCAATTCAGATCTTTCCTGGCATTTGGCCATCCTCACAACTGTAGATACCAAGAAAGATTGACTCTCTCCTTGGTAAATCCAAAAAGTGAGACTTCTGTGACTGTTATTGGGCCTGACTCTGGCTGCCTGTTTTCAGGGATCCCAAGTTCAGAGAGTTCCATCACCAAGAGAGTGAGGTAGGTCACTTCCTTCATGAAGTGAATGAGCTCACAGCCTTGGCAACCACTTTGTTTTAACAGTTGCTTCCAAGGGTCCCATGAGATGGAGGCTGCCCTTACTTCCTGTGACACTTTCACAAGTTAGAATGGTATATCAACCATTGGTACCGGGGAAAAGATCTCCACACAGGCCTGGTTTGGTCCATTTGCTCTATATTAAAAAGAGAGAGGCTTATTCAGACACATCCCTTCATAGTGACCAGGTTGTTTGCCATGGAAGCTAACTTTTGCTCTCTCAGGTCCTTCATAGCAGTCTACATCTTCTTCGGGGATCATTTCTGCATGGATCTTTGATATTCTCAGCAGGTGGAAGATCCCCAACATTCCTCTTTTGTAAGACCAACTCTGTCCCTGCACTGCTCTAAAGTTAGATTGAGGGAACAGTGTATGGTTAGGGTTAATAATATGTTCAATTTTGGTTAGCAATCATTCTGCTGGATGAATAATGGTATTGGAAACCTGTGATATTTACAAGAATATATAGGTAAAATATAACAGAAATCTAGGGAAGATTTGAAGCCAAGTAGAGCATTGGGCCCTTGAGTGGGATACTTAGCTTTGAATTATATTCTGCACAGATGTCTCAGATAAGTCAATATACAATGAAATTGGATCTTGTACCTCGGATGATTGAATAACAAACAGAACATCTAGTCATAAAGGAATAGTCCGTAGGATTACCAAGGTAGTCAGCAGGTTTATAAAGAAGAGTGAGTATAGGATTTGGACCAAAAGTTCTTTACAAATAGGGTTTTGGGTAGAGAGTGAATGTAAATGTCAGCACATGTGAAGAGTCAGTCACAATGATGAACAGGGGAAAATATGTAGGAAAGCAGACATAAATAGAGACATTAGGAAATCAGCAAAAGTATAAAGTGTGTAATTGGTTTAGACATTTTCACAGGGTTGAGTTTGAATATATAATCTTAGGAAGAAACAAACATGTTGTCACAAATAGGATTGAATTCGAGAGCATTAGGTAACCAGGACTTGGATGTTTTTTTGTAATCCATGTTCACTTTCCATTTAGGCTTTTTTAAAATCATAAGTGTGACCATTGCATTTTGTGTCCAGAATATTATTGTGATAAAATGTATGTGTAGATCAGGTGACATGAATATTTCTTCCACCGTTTCTGGAGCAATGTTTTGTAGACGTATAATTTAGTATTTGGGGTACAAATAGGTGTACCCTGTGTCTATGAATATGCAGATTATGCATGAATAGACCATACTGTGTATAAATAATATAACTGGTTCCACTTTAAATAATGGATTGAATTGATATCTGAAAATATAAAAGAAATCTCATATTGATATGCAATCATTCATTCCAACCACTTATACATCTAATGGTAATATTAGGGTTATATTTTATCCTGAAAAGTGTGTGAGTTTTGCTTCAAACGTGATTATGGAAATCAAAAATAATGTGTTTGGAAAGAAGTATCATGAAAAGAATAGTCAAGAAACCTGGAGGAATTCATGTGTTCTGAAGCAGGAAGTGATTGAACGTGAAACACATGCATATAAATTTGCGAACTTTTGAATGAAATATATACAGTATGATGTGCATAAGCTGCAGAAATAGGAATGTAGCAGTGTTGAATAAAAATGAACATCAAAATACACATCATGTCCCCTAGGAATCTACTTGCATTGATATTTATCTGGGTCAGTTACTGTAGAAATATTAGGATTTTTATGCATCATTTACTGAAGTTAGTTTTCAGTACTAGGAAACAAATATGTATTTCAGGTGGATGAATATTCTGAGAATAATCTTGTGGAAACTTGATTTTAAATCCATATAAATCGCAAAACATTATAAACAAAAAACACACACAGACATTAAAATGTAGCATAGTATATGCCAATTGAAATTCATCTTGAAATATATATCATCCACTGATCCAAAATTATTTGTTTAATGAACTTGGATTCATGAATAATGTTGTTCAACTAAGAAGCTCCCCCATAGTTTGAATTTTCTGTTCCAACAGTGTTTAGGAGGAGTGATCTCCTAAATGTGTATGCAAATATGTGCTACACAAAAATATTTCCACTCTCATCCAGGACAATGACTTGATATTACCTTCGCCCCAAGAAAGACACAATTGGAATAGAAGAGTTAGAAATTCTGTGAATACATATCTGGAATTAAAATGTTCTGGAGTTCACAACATTGTAGTTTGCAGAGGAGTTTCCAAAAGTAAGGAAGAGGCTTGATAGACCCAACCTGATTTTTTATTAAAATTGGGAACCATCTTGCCACAAAGCCGTGAAAAGATAATTTTGGCTTTACTCTAAATTACTGCAAATTCTGAACCTGCTTGGAACGCCTGCCCGTGCCTTGAACTCATCCACACCTGGCTTTCTGACCAGATAACAGTACTTTCTAAAACTTTAGTGACACCTCATAAATATTGGCCTTCCCTGGCCAGACAACAACCCTCTCTGAGGCTCTAATGGTCCTCATTATTTCTGATATTGGGGCCAGCAAAAAAAAAAAAAAATGTAAACTACCATTAGTGTGATGCTTTCAAAGTTTTGTTATCTGTAACCACCCGTTTGTGTAACTTTCTGGGCTATATAGCTGGGCTGTAGGAAAGGTGGGGTTGCTGTCTTGTTCCCACAATTTTGGGAAGGAGAGGCAGCCCAGCCTGTTGAAATAATAAGCTTGCCTTAATTTGATTTTAATTGGAGTCAGTGGTCTTTTCTTGCATCCTAGTCCAAAATTTTGGGGTTCCCCAGTGAGATGACCCTGCCCGAGCAGATCACAAAACCAGACTGCTGAAAATTCTGAAGCTGGCCTTCCCTCCAGGGCACTGGGCTGGAGAGCCACTCTAGGGGGTGCACAACTTGAGATGTTCCAAGGCCTTGGAGTGAGCCGTCAGTCTGGGGAGCACTGCAGTGAACCACCACACTAAAACTATTATCAAGCCCCTGGTGGAGGAGGCCTCCATAGGTAAGTGGCGCCTTTATAACATCTGATATCTGGTTAAGGGAGATCTCTTCTGATGACAGAGAGGTGGCCTGGGGAGGCTCACATACACTCCTGTCCAGGACAGTAATGAGAATCATGCTGTCCTCTGTTCTGTTCTGTAGGGAATTCCTCTGGAAGGGTAGAGAGGTGCCGATGGGCACACACACGCTCCTACCCTGGAGCTTTAGCAAGATGTTGCATTGCTCCTCTGTTTTTCTGTTTCAGCACAAGGATTCTGTTTTTCTGTGTTTTGTTCTGTGGTCTATATGTTTTTTTTGTTTGTTTTTGTGCGTTTTTTTGTTTGATTTCTGTGGTAAAATTTTAAGGATATTGGACGTGAAAAAGGGTAACAAAGCAAGTAAGCCTGACACCCTTTCGACTGTGTTTTAAGGAACTGTGATGAACTTTACCCACCTTTGTTAAGCAGGAAGAAAGAAGCCCCTAGCTGGCTGCCTGGAGCACACCCACTGCACAGGGCAATGCCTGCTGGGGAACGAAGAACTGAGTATATCCCAGGTTAACAAGTGAAACTCTTTAAAATCCCTTGTCCCTCCAGATCATGAGAGTCACAACCTTTTGGCAGAGTCCCCTTGTTTTTCCTTTGTTAGCAAAGCAATAAACCTCCATTTTCTTTTTCTCAAAACCCTGTCCTCATTATTAAATTAGCATTAATTTGCTTCAGGGTCAGAAACCGAACTTTAAGTTACAAATTTTGATACCCGGCCCCGTCCCAGAACTTTTTGAGAGCTGACGACTGAAATGTTAGGAGATGGAGCATGCTTGGAGTGGACCCGAAACAGAAGAGCTAATCCTGTAAGTAAAAGGAGGGACTGAGGGACCCCAGCAACTGCCAAAGCCCTGTTGCTTCAGGGAATTCCCTCCTTCCTTCCCTGCACTGTAAGCATTATGACACCTCTGTCTTCTTTTAAAAGAGAAAAATAAAAAGGGGACACTAAATGCAGTAAAGTCACCATGGAGACCCTTGATTTTACATTTCAGGTAGCTTCTCTGTGAAAACATCTGGTCCCCTTGTGGGGACATCTGTGGTGCCACTGGTGCAGGAGATTTTTCTCTTATCTGCTCTGTTTTAAAGGCTTCTGTCTGTCAGCCATATTCTGGAGTTCCTTTCTGTCTGTCTTGTGCCTTTGTTTTTGGCCCTTTAAGACAGGTGCAATAATGTGTTTATATTATAAATTGTTTCTTGAGAATGATCTTAGCTGAATGTGTGTCTAAATGATGATGTTTTATTGTAAAAATCTGGTATCTGAATGCGTTTTTTGAAGCATTGCACAATATTGCAGTTAAAAGTCGGGTTTAGGTAATTGTTTAGTTTTTGATTTCAGATAATTCATGCCAGAGAACTTAAATACTTAGGATGGAAAACTAAAGAACTCTACTTCCAAGTTGGCAAGTAACTTCCCAATCATGCAGTCTTTTTTTCTCCAATTTTGAATTGGGTAGCCTGGGAAAATGTCACTGTGTCTACCAGTGCATTAATTTGGACAAGGATAGTAAATCATAGTATGATATCTGTTGACAAAACAAGATGTAAAGATATAAAATTTTGTGAATTGTATCTTAAACTTGTAGCATAATTTTCAACATCCTAACCAGAAAATTATGGTTAAAATGCCTTAGGCCTGAGGTGTCTGCTCAGAATAGCAGTTTTTTCCTGCTCCTTCCAGACCTCAGCCAGGACTTCTGTTGAAATGCAAATGAAAGTCTCCTGTAAGCTCAGTAGGAGACTGATCTGAGGCCTAAGGGAAAAAAATGGTAAATAGTATGGTATTTACTAATTACAGGCCAGTCATTTTTTCTAGGACTCATAATTTTTTCTTAGATTCTTTTTTTTTTTTGAGTTTATGATTTTGATCCTACAGACCTAGGTTAATGTTTTTCTGATCAGTTTTATCTTTGACCAACTGTGGAGTTTTAAAAACATTGCAATGGTGATTTCACCTGTGAAAAGCTACAAGGCCTTCACTATTATTAGGTGTGCACACTTTTGTTATGTGTTGTATGTCTATATATATATATATACACATATGTCCGTATATCATTCAAATGATACACAAATTAACATATATAAGGAGCACTCATATAAAAAAGCACTCATAAAAACAAATTTTAAAAAGTGGACCACAGATCTTTAATTCACATGGTTTAAATGTTTCAATTTAGATTGGATAAACAGATAAATATAAATGTCTTCAAATTTATGCCTATAAGTTTTTCTAGGTGTTCAAAAATCTAATAAAATATTATTGTCTACCAAAGGTCTATATAACTTTGTTCTAGGACTTTTCCTTCAACCAAAAAATGGTTTACACTGTTCAATACATTTGTCTAATATTTTGATTAAAAAGTAAAGTAAATTTGATTTGGATTTACTCATTCATGAGTGTTTTTGTTTGATATCTGATTGATATACTAAGGTCTATCAATTTTTAGTACAAAATCTGTATAAAATGTTTACAATCTTATACAGACTTTCTACTAAAGTCTGTGTAAGATTGTAAAAATTAGTCATGTGTTAAAGAGACAAAAATTTCTTAAAACATAAGATTACTCATAACATTGTGTTTATTAAGTTTTATTTTTTCCAGAGCAAGCAACCATAAAAATTAAACAACTGTTTAAAACAGAACTGTTATTTTAGAGCACTGTACTGCCATTTCTTTAAAAGATAAACTTGGTTAATGTAGAAACATCAATGTAACTGTGATGCTATTAATGTGCTCATATCTTCCAGTTATACAACTCGATAAGGTAGAAACTTTAAAAGAGCATTATATCAAGCTGGTGTTCTGAAGTTGTATGGTAAATAAAATATATATTGGGGATTTATTTACCTGTTATCAATAAGATATGTAAAGTTTTATGTTACACTTTACATTGTGCAACAATTTAAATGTATTTTTAAATTAATGAGAGCCTAATCTATTTGAATGTTAAAAACATTCAGCCATTCTTTAATTCATGTTTCAAAAGTGATATTATATGGTGTTAGCTAATGTTCATGTGACCTCAAACAATTTATGTAAACTTTGTAAAAGGATATTAAAAAACGAAGATCAGCTTTAGAACTAAAACACTTAAGATTTATAAAGAGCCCTGTCTTACCTGAGATAAGGCTCTGTGTCCCATCTTACTACATGTGAGAATGACTACGAAAGCAGTAGGTCAGATTTTATTTCATTTAAAGTTATGTTCAAAAGTTTTGTTTTTTTCTTTTTTTTTTTTTTTCTCTCAAGTTTACTAGGATCTCAAACAGGGAATATAAAGTATAACTCACCCAAAAAATTCAGGGTAGCATTACATTAACTAAGTATTTTTACTCTTGTTAAAAAACTTTGTTTTTTAATTTGCTTATAAGTGATCTAAAGATTCCCTGTTGGTGTTTTAACTATGGCCGGAATCTTTCAGAATAAAATCTTATGATATCCTGGCTTAGATTTCCAGTGCTCTGTGTAAAGTCACCCTGGGCCAAGATCTCAGATTCCAATGGTGAATCTCATGTGTGGCCTCCTGAAATCCCAACACAATTCATGGCAATACTTCTCTGAGGTCAGTTACACAACTCAGTCTCTAAGGGGAATCACAACAGAGTTCAAGCCCAGGTGGACCCAGGCATCTCTTCAAATTGCCACACAAATGATGACAATTAAAACCAAAACACTCTCACATGGCCCTCTTCATCTTTTTATATAGACACTAATCATAACCTCTAGCTGGAGGTTTCCATGAGGGGCACAGCCCAAGACAGTGTCAAAAATAATCTCCCTTGTCCCTCATTTGCCTAAAGTCAGGGTGGCCTGGACAACGTTAGTGTGAACCAGAAGTGATCAAATAGGCCTGCCGTTAATACTACTCCACTTCTCAAATTTGAGGCCTACTGACTGTGGGGTATAGATTTTTAGTGTGAATTGGAGTTATAAGAAAACCCAAGCACCTGTTGTCTCCCCTCTGCAGCCCTTTGAAGAACTTATTTGACACAAATGATCCCTATTCTCACTTGATGGAGGTCAGGAATCTTACAGAGGAAGGCGAGAGGCTTCATCCACAATGACTGATCTTTTTTCCATTTAGGTTTTGGATGCCCACATGGGATCTTTCTTTAGATTCATCAGGTGCTGAAAATCTAAACCACAGGCTCACACAGGGCCAAGAGGCTGATTCAGACACATCCATTTCCAAAGCAATGAAGCAAAGAGCCACAGGTGATGCCCATTCATTTCCATTTGAAAACTGTTTTCTTCAGGCTTCACAAAGGGGTGGCCTGAGGCAAAGACCTTTCTGACATTCAGAGCAACAGAACAATAGGTAATCAAAAGGCCCCAAGCAGGGTTTCTCCACGGAGACTTTCCTTGTTACTCTAATATGTGAGTTTTCTGAGTTGCTCGCCATTCCCTTCAGCTATCCAGTACATGGCCATGTCACAGAGCTTGGAGGTGGTACATATCTTGTACAAAAATACATGATACTAATCTTGAGCGTGGCCAGAATTCATGAAAAAATGGAAAATTAGGTAGATAGCAGGTGTTGCCCATGGATAAGGCAAGCCTCAGTCCATTGATTAATTGGAAAGGATGCATGCTGGGAAGCTTTCTACTAGACAGGACACACCCAATGAGCTATTTTTTTTCTAATATCCACAAAGAAAAACACAGTGGAATACACAGACATAGAAACAGTCTCCTTGTCAAATGACTTATTGGAAACAGTCCACTCCAATCCAAACAAACCTCCTTTTTTACCTATTCTCAGAACATGGAAAAAAACCACAAACACAAACCAACACCCACAAATGCAAATCCTTCCCCCAAGTAGGTCTGTCAGTATCTGGAGTGTCCTCTGACTGGTAGGCCATACGATGTTCCCCACAAATGGCCTTTCTGTCTCAGATCTGGTCTCCTTGGTCAACTCTGTGAAGTTGTCAGGAGGCAGTGGTGAGCCAATTCCTGTCCTCTCAGGAAAGACCCCTCTTCAGAGCTTTCTTAGTATTTGTCAACCCTTACATCAGTAGGTACCAAGAAAGACTGACTCTGTCCTTAGTAAATCCAAACAAGTGAGCCCACTGCGACTGGGACTTGGACTGGCTCTGGTGCCTGGCTTCCTGGGTCACAAAATTCAGAGAGTTCCATCGCCAAGGAAATGAGGTGAGGTCACTACCTTCAGGAAATAAATGAGGTCCCTGTCTTGGCAACTACTTTGTCCTAATAGTTGCATCCTAGTGTCTCCTGACATGGAGGCTGCCCTACTTCCTGTGATACTTTCACATGTTAGAATGGTATAGAAACCATAGTCACCTGGGAACAGCTCTCCACACAGGCCTGCTTTGGTCCATCTTCCCTGCATTAAGAATAGAGAGGCTGACTCAGACACATCCTTTCATCCTGACCATGTTGTTTGCCATGGAATATGACTTTTGTTCTCTCAGGTCTTTCATAGCTGCCTACATCTTCTCCAGGGATTATTTCTGCATGGATTTTGAGGTACTCAGCAGGTGGAAGATCTCCTAACTTCCTGTATTGTAATATCAACTTTATCCCTGCTCTTCTGTAAAGTGAGATTGAGGGAACATTGTATGGTTAGGGTTAATAGCATGTTCCATTTGTCTTAGGAATCATTCTGCTGGATGAATAATGGTATTGGGAACCAGCAATATTTATAAGAATATAGAGGTAAAATATAAGTATGAAAACAGAAATCTAGGTAATATTTGAAGCCCAGAAGGATTTGGGCTCTTGATTGGGATCCTTAGCTTGAGTAATGTTTTGCACCGAGGTCGATGCAAATCGATATACAATGGCATAAGACCCTGTACCTCAGATGATTGAATGTAGAAGAGAACATCCAGTGAAAAAGGGATAGTGTGTAGGATTAGAAAGATAGTCAGTACGTTT
Organism: Callospermophilus lateralis; assembly: GCF_048772815.1. Lineage (NCBI taxonomy): Eukaryota > Metazoa > Chordata > Mammalia > Rodentia > Sciuridae > Callospermophilus > Callospermophilus lateralis. The sequence goes on from NW_027513073.1 coordinate 131,024, forward strand.
AGGAGGAAGAGTGAGTCTAGGATTTGGACCAAAAGTTCTTTAGCAATAGGTTTCGGTTAGAGAGTGAATATAAATGGCACCATATGTGAAAAGTTGGGCACAATGATGAACTGGGAAAAATATGTAGGAAGGCAGACATCAATAGAGACATTAGGAAATCAGGCAAAGTATAACGTGAGTGATAAGATTTGACATTTTCAACAGGGTTGAGGTTGAATACATAATCTTAAAAAGAAACAAAAATGTAGTCACCAATTGGATTGACATTTGAGAGCATTAGGCAAACTGGACATGGATGTTTTTAGTAATCCATGTTCACATTCCATTGAGGCTTTATTGCAATCATAATGGTGACCTTTGCATTTTGTGTCCAGAATATTACTGTGATAATATGTATATGTAGGTCAGGTGACCTGAGTATTTCTTCCACCTTTTCTGGGAGCAATATTTTGAAAACATATAAATTAGTACTGGGGATACTAAGAGGTTTACCCTGTGTTGATGAATATAGAGATGATGCATTAATAGACCATACTGTGAAAAAATTATGTGACTGGTTCCAAATTTACATAATGGATTGTTTTAATATCTGAAAATATAGACGAAATCATATATTGATATATGTACATTCATTCAAACAAGTTATATATCTAATGGTATTATAAGGGTTACCGTTTATCATGAATAGTGTGTGAGTTTTGCTTCAAAAATGATAATGGAATCGAAAATAATGTGTTTAGAAAGAAGTCTAGTGAAAAGACCAGTCAAGAAACATAGAGGAATATATGTGTTCCGAAGGAGGAAGTGATTGAAAGTAAACCAAATATTTATAAATTTGTGAACTTGTGAATGAAAGGATATATTTTATGATGTCCATAAACTGAATAAATAATAATGTACCAAGTTTGAATAAAAATGAACTTTAAAAAACACATCATATCCAATAGGAATGTATTTGCATTGATGTTAAACTTGGTCAGTTAGTCTAGAAATATTAGGATTTGTAAGAACCCTTCCCTGAATTTAGTTTTCAGTACTAGGAAACAAATATGTATTTCAGTGGATGTATATTTCTGAGAATAAACTTGTTAAAAGTTGATTATAAATCCACATATATGAATATGAATGAATTCAGGTGGTGTATAAGAAGACATATATTTCATATTTTGGAAAATCTGGAGACTATATATATATATATATATATATATATATATAGAGAGAGAGAGAGAGAGAGAGAGAGAGAGAGAGACAAACACACACACATTATAATGTCGCAATATATATGTCAATCGAAATTCATCATGAAAAATAACTCATCCGCATATCCCAAAATATTCATTTTACTGAACATGGATGTATGTATAATGTTGTTCATCTAGGAAGCTCACCCATGGGTTGAATTTTCTGTACCAACAGCGTTTAGGAGGAGTGATCTCTTCTCACAAATAGTATCTGCCAAGTCAGCCACCTTACAAGAATGTACGTGTGAAACCAGGTAGGATTCTATTTGTGCATATAAAAATACATGTGCTTAATAGGCTACAGAGAAAGGGAGACAGGAATTCATATATTTCTTAACTTTAAAAACACATGGAATAGTGTGTAGTGTCCCTCTTTATCCCTTTTGATTAACTTTGGCTTAAAAAAAGAATTTTATTGAGAATTTTTGTATATATCTTTGTCAGGAATATTGCTCTGAAGATTTCTTTCCTTGATGTGTCTTTGTCTGATTTTGGTATGTGAGTGATAATAGCCTCATGGAATGAGTTTGGAGGAGTTCCATCCTTTTCTATTTTATGGAATAATTTGAGGAGTATTGTGATGAATGCTTCTTTGAAGGTCTTGTAGAACATGGCTGAGAATCTGTCTGTTCCTGGGCTTTGCTTGATTGGTAGGCTGTTGACAGCAACTTCTATTTCATTGCTTGAAATTGATTTGTTTAAATCGTTCACGTCCTACTAATTAAGTTTGGGTATATCTCTAAAATTTTATTGATGTCATCATGGTATTTTAATTTATTAGACTATAAATTTTCAAATTAGTTTTCAATTATTCTCTGTATTTTAGTTGTGTACTCTGTAAAAGTTAATTTATGATCCTTAATTTTAGTAATTTGAGGTTTTTTTTCTTCATTAGCTTGGTTAAGGAAGTGTCAATTTTATTTATTTTTCAAAGATTAAATTTTGTGTTGTGTCAAAAAAATAACACATGGAAAATTATTTCAATAAATTGAATAGATTTATAACTCCTACCTTATATTATGCAAAAGGCAAGTCCAACTATACACCATGTCTCTTCTGAAATGCTTGTATCTATTCTGTTTGGGTTCTTTTTCTCCATTATATTAGTATTAGTGGTAAGAGTCTCGTAGGGTACATGAATGTTTCTGAGAATAATCTTGTGAAAAGATAATTATAAATCCACATTCATGAATATGAAAAATTTAGGCAGTGCAAAATAAGACACATATATTTCATACTTTGAAAAATTTGGAGAGTATATCTATATTTATATCTATATATCTATATCTATATCTATATCTATATCTATCTATATATATATATATATATATACACACACACACACACACACATACACAACACTCACAGACATTAAAAAGTACCAATATAAATGCCAATCGAAATTCATCAGTAAATATATATCATCCACAAATGCAAAAAATATTTATTTTACTGAACATGAGTTTATATATAATGTTTTTCTAATAGGACGCTCTCCTATAGGTTGAATTTTCATTTCCAAAAGCATTTAGGAGGAGTGAACTCTTCTCACAATTTGTATCTGCCAAGACAGCCACCTCACAAAAATGTACGTGTGATACCTGGTAGGATTCTATATATGCATATAAATATACATGTGTGAATAGGCTACAGAAAAGGGAAACAAGAATTCACATATTTGTTAAGTTTAAAAACACATGGACAATATTTCAATTAAAATTTGACTAGATTTATAACTCCAACCTTATATAAGGCAAATGTCAAGTCCAACTATAGAACATGTCTCCTCTGAAGTGCTTGTATTTCTATTGTGTTGGGTTAATTTTCCCGATTATATTAGGATGAATAGTCTGAGTCTACTAGGTATGGGTTAGTGTCAGGGATTCAGTACTTCGAATGAAAAATTGGAAAATGAATCCAATGTGTATGTAAATATACGCTGCACAAATATTCTCCCGCTCTCATCCAGAACAATGCCTTGACATTACCTTCACCACAAGTAAGACACAACTAGAGGAGAAGAGTTACAAAATCAGTGAATACATATCTGGAATGGAAAATGCTAAGGAGTTCACATTCTGGAGGTGGTAGAGGAGTTTCAAAAAGTAAGGGACAGGGTAAACACTCCACAAACATGGAGCTCTGCTGGCCTAAAAACTTTTTGAGAAACTGCCTCTGAGCTTCCGCACTTGAAATATATGTTGTTTTCAGGAGATTTGGCTTCCTTTGTAGTGAGACCATCAAAGCTGGGTCTGCATCTATGTGACCTGGAGAACATGGTTTCTTATTTTCCAATGAACAAGATGAAGCAGTGCTGAATCCTCTCGTTGTAGGTAAACTGAGGTCACTGGGGACTAAGTGTCTCCCCGTGTGGACTGTGAAGCCATTTGGTCCTCCTCCATTTTTTGTGGAGTTTTTGCTGCTGCACTGTGAGTTTGGTATTTGTTTCACGAAATACTAGGAGCTAAACTGGGACACAGTGCTGGAGGGAGTTCTGTCACGTGTGGTGGGTCAGGGTCTGCAAGAGAATGCACCAACTAGGCTTCTATCTCTCACAGCTTTCCCCATTGCCCCCTTTTCCATATCAACCTGATTCTTAATTTTCCTCTGAAAACTCTCCATATAACAAGATGCCTTTACATATAAGGGTCTGCTGGCTGCACCATGTCAGTTACAAGCCATTTGGAATCCAATGGTAGATCCACAAGGCCCTTCCACGAATGTTTTATCAAACACCTCCCCACCACTGCTCTGGACCCACTACTCAGCAGGCAACAAACTACTGGCATCTCTGTTCTACACCATTTTCATGAAACTCAGTAAATCAAGGCACTGTCTGGTATAATCATGATCAGCAAAAGGACATCCAATGTTTCTCCAGTGCGACCTGGTCATAGGTATTTCAAAAATTTCATGGTATTTATCTAGCCATTTTTCAAGCATGAAGTTGGAGGCACTGTGGGTTTCAATTCATTCAGCAAAGATTAAATGGTGAGGAAGCTCATTTCAATAAAATCTCTGGAGAACTCTCACAGGCAAGGCTTCCCAAAGAGTGGACAAAAGGTCACATTAGGCGAGGCCCATTGAGGTCTATAATGTGAGGTCCATGTGTGTTTTGACTCTCAACTATGGCTGCTATTTCTTTAAGGATAAAATCATGTGATATCCTTGCTGAGATTCCCGGCCTCTGTGGAAATCAACCCGGGGCCTAGGTTTCAGTTTCCAAGAGCGACTTTCATGCATGACCTCTTAAAGTCCCAACAAAATTCATGGCAATGCTTCTCTGAGTTGAGTTCCAAAACACAGTCTCTAAGGGGAATCACACCAGAGTTCAAGCCCACGTGGACACAGTCATTTATTCCAATGCCACACAAATGAGCAACATTAAAACCAAAACACTCCAACATAGCCCTCATCTTATTCCATATAGTCAATCATCTTAACATCTGGCTGGAGGTTTCCATGAGGGGCGCAGCCCAAGACAGTGTCCAAAATCAGCTCGTTTGCCCCTCATTTGCCTAAAGTCAGGGTAGGCTGGACACCGTTTCTGTGAACCAGGAGTGAACAAATAAACCTGTCATTAATACTTCTGTATTTCTCCAATTTGAGGTCTACTGATTTTAGGTATCAATTCTTTAGGTGATTTAGAGTCAAGCGAAAACACAAGCACCTCTGCAGGGCTTTGAAGAACTCATTTGACCCAAATAATCCCTATTCTCATTTGATGGAGTGCAGCAACCTAACAGAGGAAGGCAAGAGACTTCATCCAAAATGAATGATATTTTTTGCCATTGTGGTTTTGGAAGCTCACATGGGATCATTCTTAAGATCCATCAGGTGCTGAGAATCTAAGCCACAGCCACACACAGGTCCAAGAGGCTGATAAAGACACATCCCTTTCCAAAGCAATTAAGCTAAGAGCCACAGGTGAGGCCCATTCATTTCCATTTGAAAACTGTTTTCTTCAGGCTTCACAAAGGGGTGGCCTGAGGCAAAGACCTTCCTGACATTCAGTGCAACACAACAATAAGTAAGCAAAAAGCCCAAAGCAGTGTTTCTGCACTGAGACTTTCCTGGTCACACTGATATCTGAGTTTTCTGAGATGCTCGCCATTCTCTTCAACTATCCTTTACATGGCCATGTCACAGAGCTTGGAGGTGGTACATATTTTGGACACAAATCCCTGAGCCCATTCTGGAGAGTGGCCAGAATTCAGGAAGAAAACAACAACTTAGAAAGATAGCAGGTGTTGCACATCGATAAGACAAGCTGCAGTCCATTCATATATTGGGCAGTATGAATTATGGGGAAGATTTATACTAGACAGGACACATCCATTAATGCATTCTCTTTTCTAATGTCTACAACAACGGACACAGTGGGATACACATAAACAGAAACACTCGCCTTGTCAAATCACTTACTAGAAACTGTCTGCTCCAAACCAAACAAACCGCCTTTTCGATCTATTCTCAGAAAATGAGACAATACAACAAACCCACACCCACTCCCTCAAAGGCTCCTCCTTCCCCCAAGTAGGTCTGTGACTATCCGGAGTGTCCTCTGACTGGTGGGCCATACTATGTTCCCCCGAAATGGCCTGTCTTCTCTCAGATCTTGTTTCCTTGACCAACTCTGTGAAGATGTCAGGAAAAAGTGGTTAGCCACTACCTGTTTTCTCAGGAAAGGTCCATCTTCAGAGCTCTCCTGGCATTTGGCCATCCTCACATCATTAGGTACCAAGAAAACTGACTCTGTCCTTGGTAAATCCAAACAAGTGAGCCCACTGGGCCTGGGACTGGGACTGCCTCTGGGTGCCTGGCTTCTTGGATACCAAGTTCAGAGAGTTCCATCACCAAGGAAATGAGGTATGTCACATTCTTTGGAACTGAATGAGGTCACTGCCTTGGCAACCACTTTGTCCTAACAGTTGCTTCCAAGGGTTACATAAGATGGAGGTTTCCCCTACTTCCTGTGACACTTTCATAAGGTAGAATGTATATCAACCATTGGCACCCGGGAACAGCTCTCCACTCAGGCCTGGATTGTTCCACCTTGTCTACAATAAGAAGAGAGAGGCAGATTCAGACACATCCCTTCATCCTGACCAGGTTGTTTGCCATGGAAGATGACTTTTGCTCTCTCAGGTGCTTCATACCTGCCTACAACTTCTCCAGATATCATTTGTGCATGGACATTTGAGGTTCTCATCTGGAGGAAGATCCCCAACTTTCCTGTATTGTAAGAACCCCTCTGTCCCTGCTCTTCTGTAAAATGATTGAGGGAACAGTGTATACTTGGGGTTAAAAACAGGTTTGATTTGGTGACGAATGATTCTGTGCGATGAATAATGGCATTGGGAACCTGCAATATTTACAAGAATATAGAGGTGAAATATAAGTATGAAAACAGAAATCTAGGTATGATTTGAAGCCCAGAAGGGTTTTGCCCTTGATTGGGATACTTAGCTTTGAATTATGTTCTGCAAAGATGTCTCAGATAATTCGAATTACAATGGCATAGGATGTTGTACATTGGATGATAGAATTTAGAAGAGAACATCAGGTCAAAAAGGGATATTCAGTAGGATTAGGAAGATAGTCGGTAGGTTTAGGAAGAAGAGTGAGTATAGGATTTGGACCAAAAGTTCTTTAGCAATAGACTTTTGGTTATAGAGTGAATGTAAATGTCAGTACATATGAAGAGTCAGTCACTATGTTGAACTGGGGAAAATATGTAGAAAACCAGATATCAATAGAAACATTATGAAATCAGGCAAAGTATAAAGTGAGGGATAGAATTAGACATTTTCAACAGTGTTGAGTTTGAATATATAAATTAGGAAAAAACAAATATGTAGTCACCAATAGGATTGACAATTGACAGCATTAGGCAACGTGCACATGGAAGTTTTTAGAAATCCATGTTCACTTTCCATTTAGGCTTTGGTACAATCATAAGTGTGACCTTTCCATTTTTTGTCCATAATATTACTGTGATAATGAGGTGACATGAGTATTTCTTTCACCATTTTTGGGAGCAATATATTGAAGATGTAATATTAGAATCGGGGTACAAAGAGGGGTACCCTGTTTCTATTAACATAGAAAAAAGCATGAATAGACCATACTGTGAATAAATAATATAATTTTTTCAACTTTAAATAATGAATTGAACTGATATCTGAAAAATTAAAGGAAATCGTATATTGATATACAATCATTCATTCCAACCAGTTATATATCTATTGAGAATATATTAGTGTTTTGGTTTATCATGAAGAGTGTGTGAGTTTTGCTTCAAAATGATTATGGAAATTCAAAATTATGTGTTTGGAAAGAAGTCTGATGAAAAGACCAGTCAAGAAACCCTGACAATACATGTGTTCTGAAGCAAGAAGTGATTAAAGTTGAAACAAATGCCTATTAATTTGTGAACTTGTGGATGCAATGTATATCCTATGATGTGCAAAAACTGAAGAAACAATAATGTACCAGTGTCGAATACAAATGAATGACAAATTACATATCATGTCCCATAGGAATCTTCTTGCATTGATGTTAGACTGGGTCAGTTACTGTAGAGTAATTAGGATTTGTATGCACCATTCACTGAAGTTAGGTTTCAGTACTATGAAACAAATATGTATTTCAGGTGGATGAATATTTCTGATTATAATCTTGTGAAAAGTTGATTATAAATCCACATACATGTACATGAATGAATTTAGAGAGTATATATTAGACACATTTTTTCATATTTTGAAAAATTTGGAGAGTATATATATATATCTATGTCTATACACACACAGACACACACACACACACACAGACTCACACACACACACAGACACACACACACACACAACATTCACAGACATTAAAAAGTACCAATATAAATGCCAATCGAAATTCATCAGTAAATATATATCATCCACAGATGCAAAAATATTTATTTTACTGAACATGAGTTTATGCATAATTTTGTTCTACTAGGACGTTCTCCTATAGGTTGAATTTTCATTTCCAACAGCATTTAGGACGAGTGAACTCTTCTCACAATTTGTATCTGCCAAGACAGCCACCTCACAAAAATGTATGTGTGATACCTGGTAGGATTCTATATATGCATATAAATATACATGTGTGAATAGGCTACAGAAAAAGGAAACAAGAATTCACATATTTGTTAAGTTTAAAAAGAGATGGAGAATATTTCAATTAAAATTTGACGAGATTTATAACTCCTACCTTATATAATGCAAATCTCAAGTCCAACTATACAACATGTCTCCTCTGAAGTGCTTGTATTTCTATTGTGTTGGGTTAATTTTTCCCATTATATTAGGATGAATAGTCTGAGTCTACTAGGTAAGTTTTAGTGTCCGGGATTCAGTACTTCAAATGGAAAATTGGAAAATGAATCCAATGTGTATGTAAATATATGCTGCACAAATATCCTCGCGCTCTCATCCAGAACAATGCCTTGACATTACCTTCACCCCAAGTAAGACACAATTAGAGGAGAAGAGTTACAAAATCAGTGAATACATATCTGGAATGGAAAATGCTCAGGAGTTCACAACCTTGGAGTTGGTAGAGGAGTTTCCAAAAGTAAGGGACAGGGTAAACACTCCACAAACATGGAGCTCTGCTGGCCTAAAAACTTTTTGAGAAACTGCCTCTGAGCTTCCACACTCGAAATATAAGTAGTTTTCATGAGATTTGGCTTCCTTGGTAGTGAGACCATCAAAGCTGGGTCTGCATCTATGTGACCTGGAGGACATGGTTTCTTATTTTCCAATGAACAAGATGAAGCAGTGCTGAATCCTCTCTTTTTAGGTAAATTGAGGCCACTAGGGACTAAGTGTCTCCCCGTCTCCCTATGTGGACTGTGAAGCCATTTGGTCCTCCTCCACATTTTGTGGTGTTTAGGCTGCTGCACTGTGAGTTTGGTATTTGTTTCACGAAATACTAGCAGCTAAACTGGGACACAGTGCTGGAGGGAGTTCTGTCACGTGTGGTGGTTCAGGGTCTGCAAGAGAATGCACCAACTAGGCTTCTATCTCTCACAGCTTTCCCCATTGCCCCCTTGTCCATATCAACCTGATTCTTAATTTTCCTCTGAAAACTCTCCATATAACAAGATGCCTTTACATATAAGGGTCTGCTGGCAGCACCATGTCAGTTACAAGCCATTTGGAATCCAATGGTAGATCCACATGGCCCTACCACGGATGTTTTATCAAACACCTCCCCAGCACTGCTCTAGACCCACTACTCAGCAGGCTCCAACTTACTGGCATCTCTGTTCTACACCATTTACATGAAACTCAGTAAATCAAGGCACTGTCTGGTATACTCATGATCAGCAATAGGACATCCAATGTTTCTCTAGTGCCACCTGGTCATAGGAATTTCAAAAATTTCATGGTATTTATCTAGCCATTTTTCAAGAATGAAGTTGGAGGCACTGTGGGTTTTAATTCATTCAGCAAACATTAAATAGTGAGGAAGCTCATTTCAATGAAATCTCTGGAGAAATCTCACAGGCAAGGCTTCCCAAAGAATGGACAAAAGGTCACATTAGGCCAGGCCCATTGAGGTCTACAATGTGAGGTGCATGTGTGTTTTGACTCTCAATTATGGATGCCATTTCTTTAAGAATAAAATCATGTGATATCCTTGCTGAGATTCCCAGGCCTCTGTGGAAATCTACCCTGGGCCTATGTCTCAGTTTCCAAGAGCGACTTTCATGCGTGGCCTCTTAAAATCCCAACAAAATTCATAGCAATGCTTTTCTGAGTTCAGTTCCAAAACCCAGTGTTTAAGGGGAATCACACCAGAGTTCAAGCCCACGTGGAACCAGTCATTTTTTCCAATGCCACACAAATGACCAACATTAAAACCAAAACACTCCCACATGGCCCTCACCTTATTCCATATAGTCAATCATCTTAAACTCTGGCTGGAGGTTTCCATGAGGGGTGCAGCCCAAGACAGTGTCCAAAATAAGCTCGTTTGCCCCTCATTTGCCTAAAGTCAGGGTAGCCTGGACACCGTTGCTGTGAACCAGGAGTGAACAAATAAGCCTGCCGTTAATACTTCTATGTTTCTCCAATTTGAGGGCTACTGATTTTAGGTATCGATTCTTTAGGTGATTTAGAGTCATGCGAAAACACAAGCACCTCTACAGGGCTTTGAAGAACTCATTTGACTCACAGAATCCCTATTCTCATTTGTTGGAGTGCAGGAACCTAACAGAGGAAGGCAAGAGTCTTCATCCACAATGAATGATATTTATTGCCATTTTGGTTTTGGAAGCTCACATGGGATCATTCTTAAGATCCATCAGGTGCTGAGAATCTAAGTCACAGCCACACACAGGACCAAGAGGCTGATAAAGACACATCCCTTTCCAAAGCAATTGAGCAAAGAACCACAGGTGAGGCCCATTCATTTCCATTTGAAAACTGTTTTCTTCAGGCTTCACAAAGGGGTGGCCTGAGGCAAAGACCTTCCTGACATTCAGTGCTACACAACAATAAGTAAGCAAAAAGCCCAAAGTAGTGTTTCTGCACTGAGACTTTCCTGGTCACACTGATATCTGAGTTTTCTGAGATGCTCGCGATTCTCTTCAACTATCCTTTACATGGCCATGTCACAGAGCTTGGAGGTGGTACATATTTTGGACACAAATCCCTGAGCCCATTCTGGAGAGTGGCCAGAATTCAGGAAGAAAACAACAACTTAGAAAGATAGCAGGTGTTGCACATCAATAAGACAAGCTGCAGTCCATTCATATATTGGGCAGTATGAATTATAGGGAATATTTATACTAGACAGGACACATCCATTAATGCATTCTCTTTTCTAATGTCTACAACAACGGACACAGTGGGATACACATAAACAGAAACACTCGCCGTGTCAAATGACTTACTAGAAACTTTCTGCTCCAAACCAAACAAACCGCCTTTTCGATCTATTCTCAGAACATGAGACAATACAACAAACCCACACCCACTCCCACAAAGGCACCTCCTTCCCCCAAGTAGGTCTGTGACTATCCGGAGTGTCCTCTGACTGGTGGGCCATACTATGTTCCCCCAAAATGGCCTGTCTTCTCTCAGATCTTGTTTCCTTGACCAACTCTGTGAAGATGTCAGGAAAAAGTGGTTAGCCACTACCTGTTTTCTCAGGAAAGGTCCATCTTCAGAGCTCTCCTGGCATTTGGCCATCCTCACATCATTAGGTACCAAGAAAACTGACTCTGTCCTTGCTAAATCCAAACAAGTGAGCCCACTGGGCCTGGGACTGGGACTGCCTCTGGGATAGACTGCTTCTAGGATACCAAGTTCAGAGAGTTCCATCACCAAGGAAATGAGGTATGTCACATTCTTTGGAACTGAATGAGGTCACTGCCTTGGCAACCACTTTGTCCTAACAGTTGCATCCAAGGGTAACATAAGATGGAGGTTTCCCCTACTTCCTGTGACACTTTCATAAGGAAGAATGTATATTAACCATTGGCAACCGGGAACAGCTCTCCACTCAGGCCTGGATTGTTCCACCTTGTCTACAATAAGAAGAGAGAGGCAGATTCAGACACATCCCTTCATCCTGACCAGGTTGTTTGCCATGGAAGATGACTTTTGCTCTCTCAGGTGCTTCATACCTGCCTACAACTTCTCCAGGTATCATTTGTGCATGGACATTTGAGGTTCTCATCTGGTGGAAGATCCCCAACTTTCCTGTATTGTAAGAACCCCTCTGTCCCTGCTCTTCTGTAAAATGATTGAGGGAACAGTGTATGCTTGGGGTTAAAAACAGGTTTGATTTGGTGACGAATGATTCTGTGCGATGAATAATGGCATTGGGAACCTGCAATATTTACAAGAATATAGAGGTGAAATATAAGTATGAAAAAAGAAATCTAGGTATGCTTTGAAGCCCAGAAGGGTTTTGCCCTTGATTGGGATACTTCGCTTTGAATTATGTTCTGCAAAGATGTCTCAGATAATTTGATATACAATGGCATAGGACCTTGTACATTGGATGATTGAATTTAGAAGAGAACATCCAGTCAAAAAGGGATATTCAGTAAAATTAGGAAGATAGTCGGTAGGTTTAGGAAGACGAGTGAGTATAGGATTTGGACCAAAAGTTCTTTAGCAATAGACTTTTGGTTATAGAGAGAATGTAAATGTCAGCACATATCTAGAGTCAGACACTATGTTGAACTGGGGAAAATATGTAGAAAAGCAGATATCAATGGAAACATTACGAAATCAGGCAAAGTATAAAGTGAGGGATAGAATTAGACATTTTCAACAGGGTTGAGTTTCAATATATAAATTAGGAAAAAACAAATATGTAGTCACCAATAGGAGTGACAATTGACAGCATTAGGCAACCTGGACATGGATGTTTTTAGAAATCCATGTTCACTTTCCATTTAGGCTTTGGTACAATCATAAGTGTGACCTTTCCATTTTTTGTCCATAATATTACTGTGATAATGAGGTGACATGAGTATTTCTTTCACCATTTCTGGTAGCAATATATTGAAGATGTAAAATTAGAATCGGGGGTACAAATAGGTGTACCCTGTTTCTATGAACATAGAGAAAAACCACGAATAGACCATACTGTGAATAAATAATATAACTTTTTTGAACTTTAAATAATGAATTGAACTGATATCTGAAAAATAAAAGGAAATTGTATATTGATATACAATCATTCATTCCAACCAGTTATATATATAATGGAAATATTAGTGTTTTGGTTTATCATAAAGAGTGTGTGAGTTTTGCTTCAAAATGATTATGGAAATTCAAAATAATGTGTTTGGAAAGAAGTCTCATGAAAAGACCAGTCAAGAAACCCTGACAATACATGTGTTCTGAAGCAAGAAGTGATTAATGTTGAAACAAATGCCTATTAATTTGTGAACTTGTGGATGAAATGTATATCCTATGATGTGCAAAAACTGAAGAAACAATAATGTACCAGTGTCGAATACAAATGAATGACAAATTACATATCATGTCCCATAGGAGTCTACTTGCATTGATGTTAGACTGGGTCAGATACTGTAGAATAATTAGGATTTGTATGCACCCTTCACTGAAGTTAGTAGTCAGTACTAGGAAACAAATATGTATTTCAGGTGGATGAATATTTCTGATTATAATCTTGTGAAAAGTTGATTATAAATCCACATACATGAACATGAATGAATTTAGAGAGTGTATACTAGACACACATATTTCATATTTGGGAAACTTTGGAGAGTATATCTATATCTATATCTATACACACACACACACACACACACACACACACACACACACACACACAACACTCACAGACATTAAAAAGTACCAATATAAATGCCAATCGAAATTCATCAGTAAATATATATCATCCACAGATGCAAAAATATTTATTTTCCTGAACATGAGTTTATGCATAATGTTGTTCTACTAGGACGCTCTCCTATAGGTTGAATTTTCATTTTCAACAGCATTTAGGACGAGTGAACTCTTCTCACAATTTGTATCTGCCAAGACCACCACCTCACAAAAATGTACTTGTGATACCTGCTAGGATTCTATATATGCATATAAATGTACATGTGTGAATAGGCTACAGAAAAAGGAAACAAGAATTCACATATTTGTTAAGTTTAAAAACAGATGGAGAATATTTCAATTAAAATTTGACAAGATTTATAACTCCTACCTTATATAATACAAATGTCAAGTCCAACTATACAACATGTCTCCTCTGAAGTGCTTGTTTTCCTATTGTGTTGGGTTAGTTTTCCCCATTATATTAGGATGAATAGTCTGAGTCTACTAGGTAAGGGTTAGTGTCAGGGATTCAGTACTTCGAATGGAAAATTGGAAAATGAATCCAATGTGTATGTAAATATATGCTGCACAAATATCCTCCCCCTCTCATCCAGAACAAGGCCTTGACATTACCTTCACCCCAAGTAAGACACAATTAGAGGAGAAGAGTTACAAAATCAGTGAATACATATCTGGAATGGAAAATGCTCAGGAGTTCACAACCTTGGAGTTGGTAGAGGAGTTTCCAAAAGTAAGGGACAGGGTAAACACTCCACAAACATGGAGCTCTGCTGGCCTAAAAACTTTTTGAGAAACTGCCTCTGAGCTTCCGCACTTGAAATATATGTTGTTTTCAGGAGATTTGGCTTCCTTTGTAGTGAGACCATCAAAGCTGGGTTTGCATCTATGTGACCTGGAGGACATGGTTTCTTATTTTCCAATGAACAAGAAGAAGCAGTGCTGAATCCTCTCTTTGTAGGTAAACTGAGGCCACTGGGTACTAAGTATCTCCCCGTGGGTACTGTGAAGCCATTTGGTCCTCCTCCAGTTTTTGTGGTGTTTAGGCTGCTGCACTGTGAGTTTGGTATTTGTTTCACGAAATACTAGGAGCTAAACTGGGACACAGTGCTGGAGGGAGTTCTGTCACGTGTGGTGGGTCAGGGTCTGCAAGAGAATGCACCAACTAGGCTTCTATCTCTCACAGCTTGCCCCATTGTCCCCTTGTCCATATCAACCTGATTCTTAATTTTCCTCTGAAAACTCTCCATATAACAAGATGCCTTTACATATAAGGGTCTGCTGACTGCACCATGTCAGTTACAAGCCATTTGGAATCCAATGGTAGATCCACATGGCCCTACTACGGATGTTTTATCAAACACCTCCCCACCACTGCTCTAGACCCACTACTCAGCAGGCTCCAACTTACTGGCATCTCTGTTCTACACCATTTTCATGAAACTCAGTAAATCAAGGCACTGTCTGGTATACTCATGATCAGCAATAGGACATCCAATGTTTCTCCAATGCCACCTGGTCATAGGAATTTCAAAAATTTCATGGTATTTATCTAGCCATTTTTCAAGCATGAAGTTGGAGTCACTGTGGGTTTCAATTCATTCAGCAAACATTAAATGGTGAGGAAGCTCATTTCAATGAAATATCTGGAGAAAACTCACAGGCAAGGCTTTCCAAAGAATGGACAAAAGGTCACATTAGGCCAGGCCCATTGAGGTCTACAATGTGAGGTGCATATGTGTTTTGACTCTCAATTATGGATGCCATTTCTTTAAGAATAAAATCATGTGATATCCTTGCTGAGATTCCCAGGCCTCTGTGGAAACCACCCGGGTTCTAGGTCTCAGTTTCCAAGAGTGACTTTCATGCGTGGCCTCTTAAAATCCCAACAAAATTCATGGCAATGCTTCTCTGAGTTCAGTTCCAAAACCCAGTGTCTAAGGGGAATCACACCAGAGTTCAAGCCCACGTGGACCCAGTCATTTTTTCCAATGCCACACAAATGAGCAACATTAAAACCAAAACACTCCCACATGGCCCTCATCTTATTCCATGTAGTCAATCATCTTAACTTCTGGCTGGAGGTTTCCATGAGGGGCGCAGCCCAAGACAGTGTCCAAAATCAGCTCCTTTGCCCCTCATTTGCCTAAAGTCTGGGTAGCCTGGACACCGTTTCTGTGAACCAGGAGTGAACAAATAAGCCTGCCTTTAATACTTCTGTGTTTCTCCAATTTGAGGCATACTGATTTTAGGTATCGATTCTTTAGGTGATTTAGAGTCATGCGAAAACACAAGCACCTCTGCAGGGCTTTGAAGAACTCATTTGACCCAAAGAATTCCTATTCTCATTTGATGGAGTGCAGGAACCTAACAGAGGAAGGCAAGAGACTTCATCCACAATGAATGATATTTTATGCTATTTTGGTTTTGGAAGCTCACATGGGATCATTCTTAAGATCCATCAGGTGCTGAGAACCTAAGTCACAGCCACACACAGGTCCAAGAGGCTGATAAAGACACATCCCTTTCCAAAGCAATTAAGCAAAGAGCTACAGGTGAGGCCCATTCATTTCCATTTGAAAACTGTTTTCTTCAGGCTTCACAAAGGGGTGGCCTGAGGCAAAGACCTTCCTGACATTCAGTGCAACACAACAATAAGTAAGCAAAAGGCCCAAAGCGGGGTTTCTGCACTGAGACTTTCCTGGTCACACTGATATCTGAGTTTTCTGAGATGCTCGCCATTCTCTTCAGCTATCCTGTACATGGACATGTCACAGAGCTTGGAGGTGGTACATATTTTGGACACAAATCCATGAGCCTATTTTGGAGAGTGGCCAGAATTCAGGAAGAAAACAACAACTTAGAAAGATAGCAGGTGTTGCACATCGATAAGACAAGCTGCAGTCCATTCATATATTGGGCAGGATGAATTATGGGAAGTTTTATACTAGACAGGACACATCCATTAATGCATTCTCTTTTCTAATGTCTACAACAACGGACACAGTGGGATTCACAGAAACAGAAACACTCGCCATGTCAAATGACTTACTAGAAACTGTCCCCTTCAAACCAAACAAACCGCCTTTCCTATCTATTCTCAGAACATGAGACAAAACAACAAACCCACACCCACTCCCACAAAGGCACCTCCTTCCCCCAAGTAGGTCTGTGACTATCCGGAGTGTCCTCTGACTGGTGGGCCATACTATGTTCCCCCAAAATGGCCTGTCTTCTCTCAGATCTTGTTTCCTTGACCAACTCTGTGAAGATGTCAGGAAAAAGTGGTTAGCCACTACCTGTTTTCTCAGGAAAGGTCCATCTTCAGAGCTCTCCTGGCATTTGGCCATCCTCACATCATTAGGTACCAAGAAAACTGACTCTGTCCTTGCTAAATCCAAACAAGTGAGCCCACTGGGACTGGGACAGGGACTGCCTCTGGGTGCCTGCCTTCTTGGATACCAAGTTCAGAGATTTCCATCACCAAGGAAATGAGGGATGTCACATTCTTTGAAACTGAATGAGGTCACTGCCTTGGCAACCACTTTGTCCTAACAGTTGCTCCCAAGGGTAACATAAGATGGAGGTTGCCCCTACTTCCTTTGACACTTTTATTAGGTAGAATGTATATCAACCATTGGCACCTGGGAACAGCTCTCCACTCAGTCCTGGTTTGGTCCACCTTCTCTACAATACGAATAGAGAGGCAGATTCAGACACATCCCTTCATCCTGACCAGGTTGTTTGCCATGGAAGATGACTTTTTCTCTCTTAGGTGCTTCATACCTGCCTACAACTTCTCCAGGTATCATTTGTGCATGGATATTTGAGGTTCTCATCAGGAGGAAGGTCTCCAACTTTCCTGTATTGTAAGAACCACTGTGTCCCTGCTCTTCTGTAAAATGATTGAGGGAACAGTGTATACTTGGGGTTAAAAACAGGTTTGATTTGGGTTACGAATGATTCTGTGCGATTAATAATGGTATTGGGAACCTGCAATATTTACAAGAATATAGAGGTGAAATATAATTATGAAAAGAGAAACCTATTTATGATTTGAAGCCCAGAAGGGTTTTGCCCTTGATTGGGATACTTAGCTTTGAATTATGTTCTGCAAAGATGTCTCAGATAATTCGAATTACAATGGCATAGGACCTTGTACATTGGATGATTGAATTTAGAAGAGAATATCCAGTCAAAAAGGGATATTCATTAGGATTAGGAAGATAGTCAGTAGGTTTAGGAAGAAGAGTGAGTATATGATTTGGACCAAAAGTTCTTTACCAATAGACTTTCGGTTATAGAGTGAATGTAAATATCAGCACATATGAAGAGTCAGTCACTATGATGAACTGGGGAAAATGTGTAGAAAAGCAGATATCAATGGAAACATTACGAAATCAGGCAAAGTATAAAGTGAGGGATAGAATTAGACATTTTCAACAGGGTTGAGTTTGAATATATAAATTAGGAAAAAACAAATATGTAGTCACCAATAGGATTGACAATTGACAGCATTAGACAACCTGGACATGGATGTTTTTAGTAATCCATGTTCACTTTCCATTTAGGCTTTGGTACAATCATAAGTGTGACCTTTCCATTTTTTGTCCAGAATATTACTGTGATAATGAGGTGACATGAGTATTTCCTTCACCATTTCTGGGAGCAATATATTGAAGATTTAAAATTAGAATTGGGGGTACAAAGAGGTGTACCCTGTGTCTATTAAGATAGAGATAAAGCATGAATAGACCATACTGTGAATAAATAATATAACTTTTTTGAACTTTATATAATGAATTGAATTGATATCTGAAAAATTACAGGAAATCGTATATTGATATACAATCATTCATTCCAACCAGTTATATATCTAATGGAAATATTATTGTTTGGTTTATCATGAAGAGTGTGTGAGTTTTGCTTCAAAAGTGATTATGGAAATCAAAAATAATGTGTTTGGAAAGAAGTCTCATGAAAAGACCAGTCAAGAAACCCTGCCAATACATGTGTTCTGAAGCAAGAAGTGATTAAAGTTGAAATAAATGCCTATAAATTTGTGAACTTGTGGATGAAGTGTATAACTTAAAATGTGCAAAAACTGAAGAAATAATAATGTACCAGTGTTGAGTACATATGAACGTCAAATTACATATCATGTCCCATAGGAATCTACTTGCATTGATGTTAGACTGGGTCAGTTACTGTAGAATAATTAGGATTTGTATGCACCATTCACTGAAGTTAGTTTTCAGTACTAGGAAATAAATATGTATTTCAGGTGGATGAATATTTCTGATTATAATCTTGTGAAAAGTTGATTATAAATCCACATACATGAACATGAATGAATTTAGAGAGTTTACATTAGACACATATATTTCATATTTTGAAAAATCTGCAGAGTGTACAGATAAATTACACACACACACACACACACACACACACAAACACACAAAACACTGACAGACATTTAAGAAGCAATATAAATGGCAATAGAAATTCATCAGTAAATATATATCACCCACAGATGCAAAAATATTTATTTTACTGAACATGAATTTATGTATAATGTTCTTCTACTAGGAAGCTCCCCTATAGGTTGAATTTTCAGTTCCAACAGCGTTTAGGAGGTGTGAACTCTTCTCACAGTTTGTATATGCCAAGTCAGCCACCTCAAAATGTACGTGTGATACCTGGTAGGATTCTATATATGCATATAAATATACAAGTGTGAATAGGCTAAAGAGAAAGGGAAACAAGAATTCTCGTATTTTTTAAGTTTAAAAACTTATGGAGAACTTCTTCGATTAAAAATTGACTAAATTTATAACTTTTACCTTATATAATGCAAAAGGCAAGTCCAACTATACAACATGCCTCCAATGAACTGCTTGTATTTCTATAGGTTTGGGTTATTTTTCTCTATCATATTAGGATGAGTTGTTTGAGTCTAGTAGGTATGGGTTAGTGTCAGGGATTCAATATTTCAAAATGAAAATTGGAAAATGAATCCAATTTGTATGCATATATATGCTGCACAAATATCCTCCCACTCTCATCCAGAACAATGCCTTGACATTACCTTCACCCCAAGTAAGACACAATTAGAGGAGAAGAGTTAGAAAATCAGTGAACACATATCTGGAATGGAAAATGCTCAGGAGTTCACAACCTTGGAGGTGTTAGAGGAGTTTCCAAAAGCAAGGGACAGGGTAAACACTCCACAAACATGGAGCTCTGCTGGCCTAAAAACTTTTTGAGAAACTGCCTTGAGATAGGGCACTTAAATATATGTTGTTGTCAGGAGATTTGGCTTCCTTTGTAGTGAGACCATCAAAGCTGGGTCTGCATCTATGAGACCTGGAGGACATTGTTTCTGATGTTTCAATGAACATGAGGCAGCAGTGCTGATATTTTTCTTTTTAGGTAAACTGTGGCCTCTGGGGTCTAAGTGTCTCCCCGTTGAACTGTGAAGCCATTTGGCCCTCCTACACTTTTTGTGGGGTTTTTGCTGCTGCACTGGTAGTTTGTATTTGCTTCATAAAATAGAAGGAGTTAAACTGGGACACAGTGCTGGAGGGAGTTCTGTCACGTGTGGTGGGTCAGGGTCTGCAGGAAAATGCACCAACCAAACTTCTATCCCTCAAAGCTTGCCCCATTGCATCCTTGTCCATAGCAACCTGATTCTGAACATTGCCCTGAATCCTCTCCATATAACAAGATGCCTTTACTTATAAGGGTCTGCTGGCTGCACCATGTAAGCCACAAGCCATTTTTAAGCCAATGGAAGATCCAAATTGCTCCAACACAGAAGTTTTATCACACTCCTGCCCACCACAACTCTAGGCCCACTTCTTAGAAGCCTGAAACTTACTGGGACCTCTGTTGTACACCATTTTCATAAAACCCAGTCAAGCAAGGCACTGTCAGGTACATCCATGATCAGCAGCAGGACATCCAAAGGTTCTCTAGTGCAACCTAGTCGTGGGAATTTCAAAAATTTCATGGTATTTATCTAGACATTTTACAAGGATGAAGTTGGAAGCACTGTGGGTTTCAATTTCTTCAGGAAACATTAAATGGTGAGGAAGATTATTTCAATGAAAGCTCTGAAGAACCCTCACAGCAAGGCTTCTCAAAGAGTGAACAAAAGGTCACATTAAGCCAGGCCCATTGAGGTCTACAATGTGAGTTCCATGTGTGTTTTGACTCTCAAATATGGCTGCCAAGTCTTTCGAATGAAATCATGTGATACCTTGGCTGAGATTCCCAGTGCTCTGTGCAAAGCCACTCTGGGGCTAGATCTCAGTTTCCCAGGGTGACTCTCATACATGGACTCTTTAATCCCAACACAATACATGGCAATACTTTTCTGAGGTCAGTTTCTGAACTCAGTCTCTAAGGGGAATCACACCAAAGTTCAAGCCCAGGTAGACCCAGTTATGTCTTCCAACTGCCACACAAATATCCACAATTAAATCCAAAACACTCCCACATGTCACTCATCTTTTCTATATACCCACTCATCATAACCTCTGGCTGGAGGTTTCCATGAGGGGTGCTGCCCAAGACAGTGTCCAAAATAACCACCCTTGCCCCTCATTTGCCTAAAATCAGGGTGGCCTGGACATCCTTCCAGTGAACCAGGAGTGATCAAATTGGCCGGCCATTAAGATGGCACTGCTTCTCCAATTTGAGGCCTACTGACTGTGGGGTTTAGAGTCTTTATGTGATTTGGAGTCATGAGAAAAATCAAGCACTTATGGGCTATCCTCTGCAGGGTTTTGAGGAACACATTTAAACCAAATGATCACTATTCTCACTTGATGAAAGTCAGGAACCTTACAGAGGAATGCGAGAGACTTCATCCAAAATGAATGCTCTTTTGTCCATTTTGGTTTTGAATGCACACATGGGATCTTTCTTTAGATCCATCAGGTGCTAAGAATCTAAGCCACAGCCTCACACAGGGCCAAAAAGCTGATTCAGACACATCCCTTTCCAAAGCAATTAAGCAAAGAGCCACAGGTGATGCCCATTCATTTCTATTTGAAAACTATTTCTTTTGACTCTACAAAGGTGTGGCCTGAGGCAAAGACGTTCTGACATTCAGGGCAACAGAACAATTGGTAAGCAAAAGGCCCAAAGCAGGGTTTCTCCATTAGAATTTTCTGGTCACACTCATATCTGAGTTTTCTTAGATGCTCCCATTCCTTTCAGCAATCCAGTACATGGCCAAGTCTCAGAGCTTGGAGGTGGTACATATTTTGGACACAAAACAATGAGACTATTCTGGAAATTGGCCAGAATTCAGGAAGAAAACAGGACCTTAGCAAGATTGTAGGAGTTGCCCACCCATAAGTCAAGCCACAGTCCATTCATAAATTGGGCAAGATGAATCTTGGGAAGCTTTCTACTAGTCAGGACACATACAATGATTCATTCTCTTTTCTAATGTCTAAAACCACGGACACAGTGGGATACACAGACAAAGAGACACTGGCCTTGTCAAACGACTTACCAGAAACAGTTCACTCCAAAACAAACAAACCGCCTTTCTTACCTATTCTCAGAACATGAGACAAAACCTCAAACCCACACCCACACACACAAAGGCAGCTCCTTCCCCCAAGTAGGTCTGTGACTATCAGGAGTGTCCTCTGACAGGTGGGCCATACTATGTTCTGATGAAATCGCCTGTCCTGTGTCAGATATGGTCTCATTGGCCCAATCTGTGAAGTTGTCACTAGCCAGCTGTGAGCAACTACCTGCTTTCTCAGGAAAGGCCTCTCTTCAGAGCTTTCCTGACATTTGTCCATCCTCACATCAGTAGGTACCAAGGAAGACTGACTCTGTCCTTGTTAAATCCAAACAAGTGAGACCACTGGGACTGGGAATGGGACTGGCTCTGCGTGCCTGGCTTCCCGGATCCCAAGTTCAGAGAGTTTCATCACCAAGGAAGTGAGGTGAGATTACTTCCTTCAGGAATTTAATGAGGTCACTGCCTTGGCAACCACTTTGTCCTAACAGTAGCTTCCAATAGTCCTATGAGATGGAGGCAGCCCTTACTTCCTGTGACACTTTCATATGTTAGAATGGTATATCAACCATAGGCACCCAGGAACAGTTCTCCACACATGCCTGGTATGGTCCATCTTCTCTACATTAAGAAGAGAGGCTTATTCAGACAAAACCCTTCATTCTGGAAAGGTTGTTTGCGATGGAAGATGACTTTTGCTCTCTCAGGTCCTTCATAGCTGCCTAATCTTCTCCAGGGATCAAATCTGCATGGACCTTTGAGGTTCTCAGCAGGAGGCAGATCCCCTACATTCCTGTATTGTAAGATGAACTCTCTCGCTGCTCTTCTGTAAAGTTAGATTGAGGGAAGAGTGTATGGTTAGGGTTATTAACATGTTCGATTTGGATTACGAATCATCCTGCAGGATGATTAATAGTATTGGGAACCTGCGATATTTATAAGATTATAGAGGTGAAATATAAGTATGAAAACAGAAATGTTGGTAAGATTTGAAGCCCAGAAGGGCATTAGGCCCTTGATTGGGATACTTAGCTTTTAATTACATTCTACACAGATGTCTCAGATAAATTGATAATCAATGGCATAGCACCTTATACCTTGGATGTTTGATTTTAGAAGAGAACATCCACTCAAATTGAGATAGTCAGTGGGATTAGGAACATAGTCGGTAGGTTTATAAAAAAGAGTGAGTATAAAATTTGGACAAAAATTTCTGTAGCAATAGGGTTTCGGTTATAGAGTGAATGTAAATGTCAGCACATGTGAAGAGTCAGTCACAATGATTAACTGGGGAAAATATGTAGGAAGGAAAATATCAATAGAGACATTATGAAATGAGGCAATTATATAGTGAGTGATAGGATTAGACATTTTCAACAGGGTTGAGATTGAGTACATAATCTTAGGAAGAAACAAATATGTAGTCACCAATAGGAATGACATTTGAAAGCATTAGGCAACCTAGATATGGATGTTTTTAGTAAGCCATGTTCACTTTCCATTTAGGATTTGGTACAATCATAAGTGTGACCTTTACATTTTGTGCCCAGAAAATTATTGTGATCAAATATATATGTAGATCATATGATATGTGTATTTCTTCCACCATTTCTGGGAGCAATATTTGAGGACACATAAATTAGTATTGTGGGTACCAAGTGGTGTACCCTGTGTCTACGAATATAGAGATAATGCATGAATAGACCTTAGTGTGAATAAATAATATAACTTTTTTCACTTTAAATAATGGATTGAATTGATATCTTAAAATATATAGGAAATCATATATTGACATACAATCATTCACTCCAACCAGTTACACATATAATGGTAATCTTAGGGTTATTGTTTATCATGAAGTGTGTGTGAGTTTTGTTTCAAAAGTGTTTATGGAAATCGAAAATAATGTGTTTGGAAGGAAGTCTCATGAAAAGACCAGTCAAGAAATATGGAGGAATCCATGTGTTCAAAGCAGGAATTGATTGAAAGTGAAACAAATGCCTATAACTTTGCTAAATTGTGGATGAAATATATATCCTGTGATGTGCATAAACTGATGAAATAGTAATGTACCAGTGTTGAATAAAAATGAAGGTCAAAGTACACATCATGTCCCATAGGACTCTACTTGCATTGATGTTAAACTGGTTCAGTTACTGTAGAAATATTAGGATTTCATGCATTATTCACCGTAGTTAGTTTTATTTTTTTTTTTATTTTTATTTATAATTGTTCAAAACATTACATAGTTGTTATATCATATTTCACACTTTGATTCAAGTGCATTATGAACTCCCATTTTTACCCCATGTACAGATTACAGAATCACATCATTTACACATCTATTGATTCACATATTGCCATACTAGTGTCTATTGAATTCTGCTGCCTTTCCTATCCTCTACTATCCCCCCTCCCCTCCCCGCCCCTCCCCTCTTCTCTCTCTACCCCCTCTACTGTAATAAAATTGTCCCCCTTGTATTATTTTTCCCTTTCCCCTCACTTTCTCTTGTATGTAATTTTATATAACCCTGAGGGTCTCCTTCCAATTCCATGCAATTTTCCTTCTCTCTCCCTTTCCTTTCCACCTCTCATCCCGGTTTAATGTTAATCATCTTGTCATGCTCTTTGTCTCTCCTCTGTTCTTAGTTACTCTCCGTATATCAAAGATGACATTTGGCATTTGTTTTTTAAGGATTGGGTAGCTTCACTTAGCATAATCTGCTCTAATGCCATCCATTTCCCTCCAAATTCTATGATTTTTTTCATTTTTCAATGCAGAGTAATAATCCATTGTGTATAAATGCCACAGTATTTTCTCCATTCTTTCATTGAAGGGCATCTAAGTTGGTTTCACAGTCTTCCTGTTGTGAATTGTTCCTCTATGAACATCGATGTAGCAGTGTCCCTGCTACATCGTGGTGGTTCCATTCCCAGCTTTCCAAGAAATCTCCATACTGCTTTCCAAATTGGCTGCACCAATTTGCAGTCCCACCAGCAATGTACAAGTGTACCTCTTTCCCCACATCCTTGTCAGAACTTGTTGTTGTTTGACTTCATAATGTCTGCCAATCTTACTGGAGTGAGATGGTATCATAGGGTGGTTTTGATTTGCATTTCTCTGACTGCTGGAGATGGTGAGCATTTTTTCATGTACTTGTTGATTGATTGTAAGTCCTCATCTGATAAGTGTCTGTTGAGGTCCTCAGCCCATTTGTTGATTGGGTTATTTGTTATCTTATTGTCTAATTTTTTGAGTTTTTTGTATACTCTGGATATTAGGGCTCTATCTGAAGTGTGAGGAGTAAAGATTTCTTCCCAGGATGTAGGCTCCCTATTTACCTCTCTTATTGCTTCTTTTGCTGCGAAAAAACTTTTTAGTTTATGTCCCATTTGTTGATTCTAGTTATTAACTCTTGTGCTATGGGTGTCCTATTGAGGAATTTGGAGCCCGACCCCACAGTATGCACATCGTAAGCAAATTTTTCTTCTATCAGACACTGTGTCTCTGATTTGATATCAAGCTCATTGATCCATTTTGAGTTAACTTTTGTGCATGGCAAGAGAAAGGGATTCAGTTTCAATTTGTTACATATGGATTTCCAGTTTTCCAAACACCATTTGTTGAAGATGCTATCCTTCCTCCATTGCATGCTTTTAGTCCCTTTATCAAATATAAGATAGTTGTAGTTTTGTGGATTGGTTTCTGTGTCCTCTATTCTGTACCATTGGTCCACCGGCCTATATTGGTACCAGTACCATGCTATTGTTGTTACTATTGCTCTGTAGTATAGTTTGAAGTCTGGTATCGCTCTACCGCCTGATTCACACTTCCTGCCTAGCATTGTTTTTGCTATTCTGGGACTTTTATTTTTCCATATGTATTTCATGATTGCTTTCTTTATTTCTACAAGAAATGCCTTTGGGATTTTGATTGGCATTGCATTAAACCTATAGAGAAATTTTGGTAATATCGCCATTTTGATGATGTTAGTTCTGCCTATCCATGAACAGGATATATTTTTACATCTTCTAAGATTTTCTTATATTTCTCTCTTTAGGGTTCTGTAGTTTTCATTGTATAAGACTTTCACCTCTTTTGTTAGGTTGATTCCCATCTTTTTTTTTTTTTTTTTAGGATATTGTGAATGGAGTGGTTGTTCTCATTTCCATTTCAGAGGATTTGTCGCTGATATAGAGGAATGCCTTTGATTTATGTGTGTTGATTTTATATCCTGCCACTTTGCTGAATTCATTTATTAGCTCTATTAGTTTCTTTGTAGACCCTTTTGGGTCTGCTAGGTATAGAATCATGTCTTCTGCAATAGTAATAATTTAAGTTCTTCTTTTTCTATTTTTATGCCTTTAATTTCTTCCGTCTGTCTAATTGCTCTGGCCAGTGTTTCGAGAACTGTATTGAACAGAAGTGGTGATAGAGGGCATCCCATTCTTGTTCCAGATTTTAGAGGGAATGCCTTCAATTTTTCTAGATTCAGAATGATGCTAGCTTGAGGCTTAGCATAGATTGCTTTTACAATATTGAGGTATGTTCCTGTTATTCCTAGTTTTTCTAGAGTTTTGAAGATAAAGGGATGCTGTACTTTGTCGAATGCTTTTTGTGCATCTATCGAGATGATCATATGGTTCTTATTTTTAAGTCTATTGATGTGGTGAATAACATTTATTGATTTTCGTATATTGAACAAACCTTGCATTCCACGGATGAATCCTACTTGATGATGGTGCACAATTTTTTTAATATGTTTTTGTATCTGATTCGCCAGAATTTAATTAGGGATTTTTGCATTTAGGTTCTTTAGGGATATTGGTCTGTAGTTTTCTTTGTTTGAAGTGTTTATGTCTGGTGTAGAAATTAGGGTGATATTGGCCTGGTAGAATGAATTTGGAAGGTCTCCCTCTTTTTCAATTTCCTGAAATAGCTTGATAAGTATTGGTATTAGTTCATATTTAAGGGTTTGTAAAACTCTGCTGTATACCCATACTGTCCTGGTCTTTTCTTAGTTGGTAATCTTTGGATGGTTTCTTCTATTTCCTCAATTGATATTGGTCTGTTTAGGTTGTCTATATCCTCCTGACTCAATCTGGACAGATCATATGACTTAAGAAATTTTTCGATGCCTTCACTATCTTCTATTATATTGGAGTATAACGAATCAAATTAATTTCTTATTATCTTCTGTATTTCAGAAATATCTGCTGTGATTGCCAGGGGGTGACAAATAACTTGTGTAGATTGATACAGCAGGAGTGGAAGCCGTTTATTGTAGAATCCGAGCGATATTTATACATTTTATAAAGCTTATCTAATTAGCATAAAATAGATACAGCAGTCAACCAATAAGGAATCTCCACACTTAATGGCTTGCTTTTGTTACTTCAAAAACCACTCCCTATGGCATTTGGCCAGGCGCCATCCAGACTTGTTTACAGACCCTAACATTTCTCTGGCAAAATACCAGGTGCCATGCTGACTTGTTTATAGACCTTAACATGTGATATTGACTTTTTCATCCCGTATGCTAGTAATTTGAGTTTTCTCTCTTCTTCTTTCATTAGCATGGCTAAGGGTCTGTCGATTTTATTTATTTTTTCAAAGAACCAACTTTTAGTTTCCTCAATTTTTTCAATTGTTTCTTTTGTTTCGATTTCATTAATTTCAGCTTTGATTTTAATTAAATCTTACCTTCTACTTATTTTGCTGTTGTTTTCCTCTTCTTTTTCTAGGATTCTGAGATGAAGTATGAGATCATTTATTTGCTGTTGTTTTTTCTTTTTTTAAGGAATGAAATCCAAGCAATGAATTTTCCTCTTAGAACGGATTTCAATGTGTCCCATAGATTCTGATATGTTGTGCCTGTGTTTTCATTTATCTCTAAGAATTTTTTCATTTCCTCCTTTATGTCTTCTATAACCCATTGTTCATTCAGTAACCTGTTGTTCATTCTACAAGTGATGCATGATTTTTCCTTCCTTCTTTTATCATTGATTTTTAGTTTATATTCCATTATGATCAGATAAGATGCATGGTATTATCTCTACTGCTTTATATTGTCTAAGAATTGCCCTGTGACATAATATATGATCTATTTTTGAGAAGGATCCATGTGCTGCTGAGGAAAAATGTAACTGCTTGATGTTGTGGAGTATATTCTATATATGTCAATTAAGTCTAGGTTATTAATTGTATTATTGAGTTCTATAGTTTTCTATTTCAACTTTTGTTTGGAAGACCTGTCCAGTGGTGAGAGAGGTGTGTTGAAGTCTCCCATGATTATTGTATGGTGGTCTATTAGACTATTGATCTTGAGAAAAGTTTGTTTGATGGACATAGCTGCACCATTGTTTTGGGGCATATATATATTTATAATGGTTATGTCTTGTTGCTGTATGGTTCTCTTGAGCAGTATATAGTGTCCCTCTTTATCCCTTTTGATTAACTTTGGCTTGAAATCTATTTTATTTGATATGAGTATGGACACTCCTACTTGTTTCCGAAATCCATATAAGTGATATGATTTTTCCCAACCTTTCCCCTTCAGTCTATGTATGTCTTTTCCTATCAAATGCGTCTCCTGTAGGCAGCATATTATTGGGTCTTGTTTTGTGATCCATTCTACTAGCCTCTGTCTCTTAATTGGTGAGTTTAAGGCATTAACATTTACAGTTATTATTGAGATAATGGTTGTTCTTCTAGCCCTATTTGTTTTTTTATGTTATTAAACATGGATTGTTTTCTTCTTTGATTATTTCCCACTTTTACTGTACTACATCCCACTGTTGGTTTTTATTGTTATTTCCCTTTCTTCTTCCTGTAATATTTTCTGAGGATGTTTTGAAGAGATGGTTTTCTAGCTACAAATTATTTTAACTTTTTTTTATCATGGAAGGTTATAATTTTATCTTCCATCCTGAAGCTTAATTTCACTGGATACACAATTCTTGGTTGGAATCCATTTTCTTTCAGTGTTTGAAAAATGTTATTCAAGGATTTTCTAGCTTTCAGAGTCTGTGTTGAAAGATCAGCTGTTATCCTGATTGTTTTACCCCTAAATGTAATCTGCTTTTTTTCTCTTGTAGCATTTAAAATTCTCTCCTTATTGCGTACGTTGGGCATCTTCATTATAATGTGTCTAGGTGTGGATCTCTTATGAATTTGCACATTTGGCGTCCTGTAGGCTTCTAGGACTTGGGAGTCAGTCTGATTCTTCAAGTCTGGGAAGTTTTCTCGTATTATTTCATTGAATACATTCCTCATTGCTTTGGTTTTAACCTCTATACCTTCCTGTATTCCAATGACTCTTATGTTTGGTCTCTTTATGTTATCCCGTATTTCTTGGATATTCTGTTCATGGTTTCTTAACAGTCTTGCTGAGCTGTCTATGTTCTTTTCAAGTTGGAATACTTTGTCTTCATTGTCTGATGTTCTATCTTCTAAGTGTTCTACTCTGCTGGTAGTCTTCTCAATTGAGTTTTTTAGTTGGTTTATTGCTTTCTGCATTTCTAGGATTTCTGTTTGTTATTTTTTACAACCTCTATCTCTCTGTATAGCTGATCTTTTGCTTCTTGGATTTGTTTATGTAATTCATTGTCGAAGTGATCTTTCATTGTCTGATTTTGCTGTCTAATGTCTTCCTTGAGACTCCAGATCATCTGAAGCATGTATATCCTGAGTTCTTTATCTGACATTCCATCTGCTGCAGCTATTACCCGTGGACCCCTGGGGTGTTCTGCCGATCGGTCGCAGGTCTGCCTACCTTGTAGGTGCTGGTGGCGGCTCTGCTCTGCCCCTATTCCAATTGGGGTGACGTGACTACCATGCAGGTGTGTTGCTGGGCCTGTTCCGCCAGTTTGTCGCAGGTCTGCCTGCCTTGCGGGCACGGGCAATGGATCTGCTCTGCTCCTATTCCAAATGGGGTGAAGTGTCTGCCGTGCCGGCAGGGCGATGGGCCTCTTCTGCCAGTCAGGTGCAGGTGTGCCTACCTTGCGGGCGCGGGTGATGGCTCTGCTCTGCCCCTACTCCAATTGGGGGGTCGTGACTACCATGCCGGCAGGTTCCTGGGCCTGTTCTGGGTGCGGGCGAAGGCTCTGCTCTTCCCCTACTAATATTGGGGTGACCTGACTACCATGCCGGTGGGCCACTGGGATTGTACTAGGTGCGGGAGAAGGCTCTGCTCTGCAACTACTCCAATTCGGTTGATGTGACTACCACGCCTGCGGGTCGCTGGGCCTGTTCTGGGCAAGGGCGGCGGCTCTGCTATGCCTCTATTAAAATTGGGGTGACGTGACTACCATGCAGGTGTGTCGCTGGGCCTGTTCCGGGCGTGGGCGGCGGCTCTGCTCTGCCCCTCTGGCTTGATGACAAAGTGAGAGAGACCCGGGTGTTTGTGACTCACTTTCATTACCAGGAGACCAACTGTTTCTGTCAGCGCTGGTATCAATGAGGTTATCTCCTCTGCTGCTTTCTGATGACATCAGATCTCTGCCATGTTGGTATCCCATGCAAAAGGCAGCATTTCGTTCCCTTTGCTGGGTGACTAAAGCAATCGGTGAGTCCTGACCGGCATTCACAAGCCCCGTCTCAATCCTGTTGCCACTGCCTATGAAGGCTCGGTTGATATTTACTGATATTCAGGAAGACCCGGACCGAGAAGCAGTTTCCGCCGGTTCTTTAGCCCTGGGCCAGATCAGTTCCTGGAGTCGGAATTCGGCCGCTCTGGGCTCGCTGTATGTTCTAATAGAAGCAGGCTCCAAGACGCAGTTTCTGCGGGTTCTTTAGCACTGAGCCTGAGTAATTTGTCTGCAACACAAAGGTGAATGGCATCCTGAAATTGCCTGTTCTATAGCTGAATAAGCTGCGATCAGTCGAAAACAGGGATGATGAAGTCACCTCTCCATGATGGTGGCCGCTGGGTTCCTCTGTGGTCTGACGGGTGTGGAGAAACGAGTTGTACTGCATGATTTCCCGTCTCAAACCCAGAATTCAGCACTGAGCAAAGTGATTGCATACCTGGCAGGAGCCCACAGTACCTGCACCGCTGTATATTTGCCTTGCTATCTCGTCGTTTCCCAGCACGCGCCACAGACTCTAGCCACGGAGCGATTTCCTGAATAAGTCGCATGACCTTCGGTGAGGACAAATCACTCGCGTTTGAGCCCCCGTAGCTGATCCTCCTGAGATGGAAATATGTACACTTGGTTTTGGAGAACCACAATTTTGCTGGAAATTCCTAACAAGATAGGTTTTAGCCATTCTAACTCGTCATTCTCCCTCACAGTGACGCAGTACATGGGGGTGATGCACTCCCTTCGCAGCCATCATATGATCCCCTGAAGTTAGTTTTCAGTACTAGGAAACAAATAAGTATTTCAAGTGGATGAATATTTCTGAGAATAATCTTTTGAAAAGTTGATTATAAATCCACATACATGAATATGAATGAATTTAGGGAGTGTATAATAAGAAAAATATACTTCATATTTTGAAAAATCTGCACAGTGAAAAAAATATATAT
This sequence comes from Callospermophilus lateralis, assembly GCF_048772815.1. Taxonomy (NCBI): domain Eukaryota; kingdom Metazoa; phylum Chordata; class Mammalia; order Rodentia; family Sciuridae; genus Callospermophilus; species Callospermophilus lateralis. The sequence continues at coordinate 162,723 of NW_027513073.1, forward strand.
ATATGTATATATATATATATATATATATATATATATATATATATATATATATATATATATACATACACACAGAGACATTAAAAAGTAGCATTATGTATGCCAATCGAAATTCACCATGAAATATATGTCATCCACAGATCCAAAAATATTCATTTTAATGAACATGGATTTATGTCGTTCAACTAAGAAGCTCACCCGTATGTTGAATTTTCAGTTCCAACAGCATTAGGTAGGAGTGATCTCTTCTCACAATTTTTATCTGCCAAGCCAGCCACCTCACAAAATGTACGAGTGATACCAGGTAGAATTTGATATGTGCATATAAAAATACATGTGATGAATAGGCTACAGAGAAAGGGAGACAGTTATTCACATATTTGTTAACTTTTAAAACACATGGAGAACTATTTCAATTAAAATTTGCTAGATTTATAACACCTACCATTTATCATACGAAAGGCAAGTCCAACTATACACCATGCCTCCTGTGAACCTCTTGTATTTCTATTCTGTTTGGGTTATTTTCCTCCATAATATTATCATTAAAAGTCAAAGTCTATTAGGGTATGTGTTAGTGTCAGGGATTCAGTATTTCGAATGGAAAATTTGAAAATGTATCCAATGTGTATGCAAATATGTGCTACACAAAAAACTTCCCACTCTCATTCAGAACAATGCCTTGACATTACCTTCGCCCCACATAAGACACAATTAGAGGAGAGGAGTTAGAAAATCTGTGAATACATATGTGGAATGGAAAATGCTCAGGAGTTCACAAATTTGGAGGTGGTAGAAGAGGTTCCAAAAGTAAGGGACAGGGTAAACACTCCACAAACATGAAGTTCTGCCAGCCTGACATCTGGAGAAACTGCCTCTAAGGTTTGGCAATGAAATATATGCTGTTGTCAGGAGCATTAGCTTCATTTGGAGTGACACCATCAAAGCTGGGTCTTCATCTATGTGACATGGATGACATTGTTTCTTATTTTCCAATGAACATGAGGCAGCAGTGCTGAATTTTCTATTTGTATGTAACTTGTGGCCACTGGGGTCTAAGTGTCTCCCCGTGTGCACTGTAAATCCATTTGGTCATCCTCCACTATTCATGGTGTTTCTAGCTGCTGCACTGGGAGTTTGGAATTTGCTTCATGAATTACAAAGAGTTCAACAGGGACACAGTGCTGAAGTGAGTTCTGTCCATTGTGGTGGGTCGGGTTCTACAGGAGAATGCACCAACCAGGCTTCTATCCCACATTGCTTGCCCCATTGACCATAGCAACCTGATTTTGAACATTGCCCTGAAACCTCTCCATATAACAATATGCTTTTACATATAAGAGTCTACTGGCTGCAAAATGTCAGTCACAATCAATTTGCAAGCCAATGGCAGATCCACATGGCCCACCACAGATGTTTTATCACCCACCTGCCAACCACTGCTCTAGGACAACTACTCAGCAGGATCCAACTTACTGGCATCTCTGTTCTACACCATTTTCATAAAACCAAGTCAATCAGGGCACTGTCTTACATACTCATGATCAGCAGCAGGACATCCAAATGTTCTCCTGCCACCCGGTCATGGGAATTTCAAAAATTTTTATGGTATTTATCTAGCCAATTTTCAAGAAAGAAGTTGGAGGCACTGTAGTGGGTTTCAATTTATTCAGGAACCATTAAATGGTGACTAAGCTCATTTCAATGAAAACTCTGGAGAATTCTCACAGGCAAGGCTTCCAAAGCGTGGCCAAAATGTCAGACTAAGCCAGGCCCATTTAGGTCTACAATGTGAGGTCCATGTGTGTTTTTACTCTCAAAAATGGCTGCCAAGTCTTTAAGAATAAAATCATGTGATATCCTGGATGAGATTTCCTGTGATCTTTGGAAAGTCAACTTGGGCCTAGATGTCACTTTCCAAGGGCAACTCTCATGCATGGCCATGTAAAATCCCAACACAATTCATGGCAATACTTCTCTGAGATCAGTACCAGAACTCAGTCTCTAAGGGGAATCACACCAGAGTGCAAGCCCAGGTGGACCCAGTCATCTCTTCCAACCACCATTCAAATGTCCACAATTAAAACCAAAACACTCCCACATGGCCCAAATCTTCTTCCATATAGACACTCAACATAACCTGTGGCTGGAGGTTTCCATGAGGGGAGCAGCCCACGTCAGTGTCCAAAATAAGCTTCCTGCCCCTCATTTGCCTGAAGTCAGGGTGGCGTGGACACCCTTCCTGTAAACCAGGAGTGATCAAATAGGCCTTCCTTTAATACTGTTTGGCTTCTCCAACTTGAGGACTACTGACTTTGAGGTTTAGATTCTTTAAGTGAATTGGAGTCATGAGAAAAAACAAGCATCTATGGGCGAGCCTCTCCTGGGTTTTGAAGAACTTATTTGACCCAAAGGATCCCTGTTCTAACTTGATGGATTTCAGGAACCTACCAGAGGAAGGCAAGAGAGTTAATCAACAATATCTGATCTTTTTGCCATTTTGGTTTTGGATGCATGCATGGGATCTATCTTTAGATCCATCAGGTGCTGAGAATCTAAGCCACAGCCTCACACAGGGCCAAGAGACTGATTCAGACATATCCCTTTTCAAAGCAATTAAGCATGGATCCACAGGTGATGCCCATTTATTTGCATTTGAAAACTGTTTTCTTCAGGCTTCACAAAGTGGTGACTTGAGGCAAAGATCTTCCTGACATTCAGGGCAAGAGAACAATAGGTAAGCAAAAGGACCAAAGCAGGGTTTCTCCACTGAGACTTTCCTGTTCAACTGATATCTGAGATTTCTGAGATGCTAGCCATTCCCTTCAACTATCTAGTACATGGCCATGTCACAGATATTGGAGGTGGTACATATCTTGAACACAAAACCATGATACTATTCTGGAGTGTTGCCAGAATTGAAGGAGAAAACAGGAAATTATGAAGCTAGTAGGTGTTGCCCATCTATAAGGCAAGCCTGAGTCCACTCATATATTGGGCACAATGAATGCTGGCAAGCTTTCTAGTAGACAGGAAACATCCATTGATCCATTCTCTCTTCTAATGTCTACAATCATGAACACAGTGGGATACACAGACACTCGCATTGTCAAAGGACTTACTAAAAATAGTCCACTCTAAACCAAACAAACCGCCTTTCCTACCTATTCTGAGAACATGAGCCAAAACCACAAAATCACACCCACACCCAAAAAGGCACCTCCTTCCCCCAAGTAGGTCTGTGACTCTCCGGAGTGTCCTCTGACTGGTGGGCCATACTATGTTTCCCCAAAATGACCTCTCCTGTCTCAGTTCTGGTCTGCATGGCCAACTCTGTGAAGTTGTCAAGAGCCAGTGGTGAGACACTACCTGCTTTCTCAGGAAAAGCCCCTCTTCAAAGGTTTCCTGGCATTTCGTCATCCTCACATCTGTAGGTTCCAAGAAAGACTGACTCTGTCCTTGGTAAATCCAAACATGTGAGACCACTGGGACTGGGACAGGGACTGTCTCTGAGTGCCTGGCTTCCTGGATCCCAAGTTCAGAGAGTTTTATCACCAAGGAAGTGAGGTGAGGTCACTTTCTTCAGGATCTGAATTATGTCACTGCCTTGACAACCACTTTGCCGTAACAGTTGCTTCCAAAAGTCCCATGAGGTGGAGGCTGCCCCAGTTTTCCTGTAACACTTTCACAAGTTAGAATGTCATATCAATAATAAGCACCCCAGAACAGCTCTCCACACAGAACTGGTTTGGTCCATCTTGTATACATTAAGAAGAGAGAGAATGATTCAGACACAACCCTTCAACCCGACCAGGATGATTGCCATGGAAGATGACTTTTGCTTTCTGAGGTCTTTCATAGCTGCCTTCATCTTCACCAGGGATCATTTCTAAATGAACATTTGAGGTTCTCAGCAGGTGAAGATACCCTACATTCCTGTATTTTAATACCAACTCTGTCCCTGCTCTTCGGTAAAGTTAGTGTATGGTTAGGGTTAATTATATGTTCGATTTGGGTTAGGAATCATTCTGCAGGATGAATAAAGGGATTGGGTACCTGCGATATTTATAAGAATATATAAGTGAAATATATGTATGAAAACGGAAATCTAAGAAAGATTTGAAGCCCAGAAGGGCATTGGGCCCTTGATTGGGATACATAGTGTTGAATTACGTTCTGTACAATTGTCTCAGTTAAATCAATATACAATGGCATAGGACCGTGTACCTTGGATGATTGAATGTAGAAGAGAACATCCAGTCAAAAAGTGATAGTCGGTAGGACTAGAAAGATAGTCGGTAGGTTTAGGAAGAAGAGTGAGAATATGATTTGGAATAAAAAGCTTATTTAGCAATAGGGTTTCGTTTAGAGAGTGAATGTAAATGTCAGTACATGTGAAGAGTCATTCACAATAATGAACTGGGGAAATTATGTAGAAAAGCAAGTATCAATAGCGACATAACGAAATCAGGCAAAGTATAAATGAGTGATAGGATTAGACATTTTCAACAGGATTGAGTTTGAATATATAATCATAGGTAAAAACAAATATGTTGTCACCAATGGGATTTACATTTGAGAGCATTAGGCAACCTGGACACGGATGTTATTAGTTATCCATGTTCACTTTCCGTTTAGGCTTTGGTACAATCATAAGTGTGACCTTTACATTTTTTTTGTTCAGAATATTACTGTTGTAAAATGTATATGTAGATCAGGTAACATGAGTATTTCTTTCACTATGTCTGGGAGCAATATTTTGAAGACATATACATTAGTATTAGGGGTACAAAGAGGTGTACCCTGTGTCTATGAATATAGAGATAATGCATGAATAGACGATAATATGAATAAATAATGTAACTGGTTCCACTTTAAATAATGGATTGAATTGAAATCTGAAAATATATAAGAAATCTTATATTGATATATAATCATTCATTCCAACCAGTTATATATCTAATGGTAATATTAGGATTATGGTTTATCATGAAGGGTGTTTGAGTTTTGCTTTATAAGTGATGATGTTAAACGAAAATAATGTGTTTGGAAAGAAGTCTCATGAAAAGACCAGTCAAGAAACATAGAAGAATCATGTGTTCTGAATCAGGAAGTGATTGATCGTGAAACAAATGCCTATAAATTTTCTAACTTGTGAATGAAATATATATCCTATGATGTGCATTAACTGAAGGAGTAGTAATGTACCAGTGTTGAATAAAAATGAAAGTCAAAATACACATCATGTCCCCTAAGAATATACTTGCATTGATGTTAAACTAGCTCAGTAACTGTAGAAATATTAGGTTTTGTTTGCACCTTTCACTGAATTTAGTTTTCAGTACTAGAAAACAAATATGTATTTCAGGTGGATGATTATTTCTGAGTATAATCTTTTGGAAAGTTGATTATAAATACACATATATGAATATGAATGAATTTAGGGAGTGTATAATAAGACACATATATTTCATATTTTAAAAAATCTGGAGAGTGTGTATATATATATATATATATATATATATATATATATATATACACTCTCATACATACACACTCACATGCACAGATATAAAAATTAGCAATACAGGAGATCCATCATGAAGGCAGGCATGGAAAAATCAAGTCTCTGACCTCTTCAGCTGAGCGGGCATAGGGAGTCGTAAACTGTCTAAATGCTGTTTGCTTAGAATCAGTAGGCAATGTTGACCTGATGTGGATCTGGGGCGAACATTCTGGGCCCCTCAGAACACACACCGAGCCTGGATGGGCTGCATTCAACCTCCGGTTTGCCTGGTTCTCATGACTCAGCACTAAGATCCCACTGAAATAACTGTTCGGCCCTTCTGAACTTTCAGAGGTAAAAGCCAACCAAGCCTTCAAAAGCAGTGGCCACAGGATTGAAACGGCGCTTGGGAGAGACAGTCAGGACCCACCCGTTGCGTTGGTTACCTTGCAAAGGGAACAAACGGTCACCATTTGCATGGGATACCACCATAGCATAGAAATGACTTCACGGGCAGAGGAGATAACTTCATTAAAACCAGCGTGACAGGTGTGTAATCCCCTAGCCATCTCTCTCAACACAGCGGGGAAACCTTAAGGGCCCCTCCCAGCTCAGCCTTAAGGGCCTCTCCCAGCTCTCCCGTGAGCACGATAGCCAGACCTAGGGAATCAGGATTGGCTCGGGACTAGCGCGTGGATTCCCGGCTCCTGATCCCACAAGTGCTGACAATTGAGGTCTCTTACACCACGTACCGGGGGCATGGCTCCCAGAGGGCAAGAAAATTCGCTGGAGGTCCTCAGCCCCAAGCTCTACAAAACTAGGGTCTGAGGGAGGCAAACAGGGAGAGTGTGCCCAGGCATTCATGAAAACAGGGCTGCCAGGAGTAGAGTTCTGGCTTGTAACCACTATTGTGGTGAGCGTCACAGGTGAGCAAGGCATGGCTTGAGGAAGCACAAGAGAAGGCCCTAGGCACTCAGGATTGGAGATCCGCCAAGTCTGGGAGGAAGAGCTGCTGCACAGTGATTGGTTCCCACTTATTCAGAGGAGAAGCTTGGCCCAGTGCACACAGCTCCACCTACTGAAAGAGAAGTTAATTGAACTCTATGACTGCATTTGTTATTATTATTTTTTTAATTTATATTTTTTCTATTTCTTTCATTTTCATTTTTGTTGTTGTTGTTCTTAACTTTTTTTAATGTTTTTATTTTTTTATTTTATCATTATTATTATTAATATTATTTTAAATTTTAATTTTCATCTTTTAATTATAATTATTATTTAAATTTTTTTTCTTTATTTATTTTCTATTTTTCTTTTGTCTTTTCATTTCTTTTCAATTTTCTTATTCCCCCTTCCTTGAATTCTACCTGCCTACTCTCATTCTCTTTAGTGACTTCTTCCCTTCCCTTCTAATATCTTTCCTCCGAAGCATCAAATAAATTTATAAGAGTAAGCAGTAACTCAGCAGTCAAACAAAACAAGAAGTAACATGAGCAGCATAAAAAAACAAGGAAGAAAAGGAGTACAAACAACAATGGACAGCCTAAATATTCAGAAGGAATCATCAGAAAAATGGTCATATAAAGAACTCAAGGAATACCTTAGACAGATGGAATGGAACCTTAAAGAGGATACGAGACATCAAAACCAAACAGTGAAAGAACACATTGAAAATGAATTACATAAACAGATATAAAAAGAAATTAAGCATCTTTATTAGGAGATAGAGATTATAAAAAAATCAAACAATAATTCTAGAAATGAAGGAAATGATAAACCAAATTAAAAACTCAATTGAGAGTATCACTAACAGAGTGGAGCGAGTAGAAGACAGAATGTCAGATAATGCAGACAAAATATATCATCTTGAAAAAAGTCTAGCCAACAAAGAAATGCTGGTAAAAAGTCATGAGAAAAACATCCAAGAGATATGGGATATCATAAAAAAAAAAAACTTATGAGTCATCTGGATAGAGTAAGGTACAGAGATTCAAACCAAGGGAATGAGTAACCTGCTGAATGAAATAATTACAGAAAACTTTCCAGAAATAAAAATGGAAACAGATAAAAAAAATTGTAGATGCTTACAAGACACCGAGCACAAAAAAATCACAGTAGACCAATGCCAAGAAACATTGTTATGAAGATATCCAATATACAAAACAAAGAGAAAATATTAAAAGCTACAAGAGAAAGGAGGCAGATTACAATCAGGGGTAAACCAAAAATGTTAACAACAGATTTTTCATCACAGACGCTGAAAGTGAGAAGATCCTGGAACAACGTATTTCAAACACTTAAAAACAATTGATGACAACCAAGAAATCTGTATTCAGAAAAATTAAGTTTCAGGTAAGACAACTAAATAAAAATATTTTGTGATAAACAAAAGCTAAAAGAATTTGCAGCCAGAAAACCAGCATTGCAAAGCATCTTAAGGAAAACACTACACGAGGAAAAAATGAATATCAAAAACGAAAACCATCAGTGGGAATTTCCTCAGTAATGACAGAGGGAGGGGGAAAAACTAATCATGGATAAACAAACTAAATTTTAAAAAAAAGATAAATAATCAAAGACGGGTGGCAATACAAACCATATATCAATAGTAACTCTAATCGTTAATGGCTTAAACTCTCCAATAAAGTGACATAGGCTTGTAACGTGGATTAAAAAAAAACAAATCCAACAATATGTTGCTTCCAGGAGACACATCTGAATGGAAAAGACATACACAGGCTGAAGGTGAAAGGTTGGGAAAATTTATACCATGCACACGGTCCTTGTAAGCAAGCAGGGGTGGCCATCCTCATACGGAATAAAATCGACTTCAAGACTAATTTAATCAAAAGGGATAAGGAAGGACATTATATACTGTTAAAAGAAACCATTCACCAACAAGACATAACAATTATCAATATTTACGCAGAAAATAATGGTGCTGCGACATTTATAAAACAAATTCTCCTCAATTTCAAGAATCAAATAGACCACAACACAATAATTATGGGAGACTTCAACTCACCTCTCTCACCATTGGACAGATCCTCCAAACAAAAGTTGAATAAAAAAAATTTAGAATTCAATATCACAATCAATACCCTAGACTTAACTGACATATATAGAATATATCAACCATCATCAAGTGGATATACTTTTTTCTCACCAGCACATGGATCCTTCTCAAAAATAGACCATATATCATGCCATAGGGCAACACTCAGTAAATATAAAGGGGTGGAGATAATACCATGAATTTTTTTCTGATCACAATGGAATGAAACTGGAAACCAATGGTAAAAGAAGGAAGGAAAAATCCTACATCACATGGAAAATGAACAATATATTACTGAATGATCAATGGGTTACAGAAGACATAAAAGAGGAAATCAAAAAATTCTTAGAGATAAATGAAAATACAGACACAACATATCAGATTCAATGGGACACAATGAAACAAGATTCAAGAGGCAAATTCATCGCCTGGAGGTCATTCCTCAAAAAAAGAAAAAAAAACAAAAACAACAAATAAATGAGCTCTCACTTCATCTCAAAGCCCTAGAAAAGGAAGAGCAAAACAAGAGCAAATGTAGCAGAAGGCAAGAAATAATTAAAATCAGAGCGTAAATCACGAAATTGAAACAAAAGAAACTATTAAAAAATTAACAAAACTAAAAGTTGGTTCTTCGAAAAAATAAATAAGATGGACAGACCCTTAGCCATGCTAACGAGGAGAAGAAGAGAGAGAACTCAAATTACTAACATACGGGATGAAAAAGGCAATATCACAACAGAAGCTACATAAATACGAAAGACAATTAGAAATTATTTTGAAAACCTATATTCCAATAAAATAGAAAATAGTGAAGACATCGATACATTTGTTAAGTCATATGATTTGCCTAGATGGAGTCAGGAGGATACACACAATTTAAACAGACCAATATCAATCGATGAAATAGAAGAAGCAATCAAACGACTACCAACCAAGAAAAGCCCAGGACCGGATGGGTATACAGCGGAGTTTTACAAAACCTTTAAAGAAGATTTAATACCAATACTTTTCAAGTTATTCAGGAAATAGAAAAACAGGGAGCTCTGCCAAGTTCATTCTATGAGGCCAACATCACCCTGATTCTGAAACCAGACAAAGACACCTCAATGAAAGAAAACTACAGACCAATATCTCTGATGAACCTAGATGCAAAAATTTTCATTAAAATTCTGGTGGTTTGGATACAAAGGCACATCAAAAAAATTGTGCACCATGATCAACTAGGATTCATCCCTGGGATGCAAGGAGGGTTCAATATATGGAAATCAATAAATGTTATTCACAACATCACTAGACTTAAAAATAAGAACCATAAGATCATCTTGATAGATGCAGAAAAACCATTAGACAAAGTAGAGCATTCCTTTATGTTCAAAACATTAGAAAAACTAGGGATAACAGGAACATACCTCGACATTGTAAAAGCTATCTATGTTAAGCCTCAGGCTAGCATCATTCTGAATGGAGAAAAAATGAAGGCATTCCCTCTAAAATCTGGAACAAGACAGGAATGTCCTCTATCACCACTTCTATTCAATATAGTTCTCGAAAAACTGGCCAGAGCAATTAGACAGATGAAAGACATTAAAGGCATAAAAATAGGAAAAAAAGAACTTAAATTATCACTATTTGAAGATGACATGATTCTATACATAGAAGACCCAAAAGGGTCTACAGAAAAAATACTAAAACTAATAAATGAATTCAGCAATGTGGCAGGAAATGAAATCAACATGCATAAATCAAAGGCATTTCTGTATATCAGCGACAAAACTTCTGAAAAGAAAATGAGGAAAAACATTGCATTCAAAATATCCTCATAAAAAATTAAATACTTGGGAATCAACCTAACAAAAGAGGTGAAAGATTTATACAATGCAAACTACAGAACCCTAAAAAGAGAAGTAGAATAAGATCTTAGAAGATGGAAAAATATACCCTGTTCATAGATAGGCAGAATGAACATCATCAAAATGGCGATATTACTAAAAAGTTCTCCATAGGTTAAATGAAATGCCAATCTAAATCCCAAAGGAATTTTTTGTAGAAATAAATAAACCAATCATGAAATTCATATGGAAAAATAAACGACCCAGAATAGCAAAAGCAATTCTAACCAGGAAGTGTGAATCAGGCGGTATAGCGATACCAGATTTCAAACTATATTACAGAGCAATAATAACAAAAACAGCATGGTACTGGTACCAAAACAGGCGGGTTGTCCAATGGTACAGAATGGAGGACACAGAGACTAATCCAAAAAGCTACAACTATCTTATATTTGATAAAGGAGCTATAAGCATGCAATTGAGGAAGGATACCATCTTCAACCAATCGTGTTGGGAAAACTGGAAATCCACATGCAACAAAATGAAACTGAATCCCTTTCTCCCGCCATGCACAAAAGTTAACTCAAAGTGGATCAAGGAGCTAGATTCAAATCAGAGACTCTGCATTTGATAGAAGAAAAAGTTGGTTCCGATCTACATATTGTATGGTCAGGCTCCAAATTCCTTAATAGGACACCCATAGCACAAGAGTTAATAACAAGAATCAACAAATGGGAGTTACTTAAACTGAATTTTTTTTTTCTCAGAAAGAGAAACAATAAGAGAGGTAAATATGGAGCCTAGATCATGGGAACAAATTTTTACTCCTCACCCTTCAGATGGAGCCCTAATATCCAGAGTATGCAAAGTATACAAAGAACTCAAATAATTAGACAATAAGATAACAAATAACCCAATGGGCCAAGGACCTGAACAGACACTTCTCAGAGGAGGACATAGAATCAATCAATAAGTACATGAAAAAATGCTCTCCATTTCTTGCAGTCAGAGAAATGCAAATCAAAACCACCCTAAAATACCATCTCAATCCAGTGAGATTGGTAGCCATTATGAAGTCAAACAACAACAAGTGCTGGCGACGATGTGGGGAAAAGGGTACTCTTGTACATTGCTGATGGGACTGAAACTGGTGCAGCCAATTTGGAAAGCAGTATGGAGATTCCTGGGAAAGCCGGGAATGGAAGCACCATTTGAACCAGCTATTGCCCTTCTCAGACTATTCCCTGACGACCTTAAAAGAGCGTACTACAGGGATACTGCCACATCGATGTTCATAGCAGCACAATTCACAATTGCTACACTGTGGAACCAACCCAGATTCCCTTCAATAGATGAATGGATAAAAAAAATGTTTTTTTTTATACACTAAGGAGGATTACGCAGCACTAAAAAATGACAAAATCATGGAATTTGCAGGGAAATGCATGGCACTAGAGCAGATAATGCTTAGTGAAGCTAGCCAATCCCAAAAAAACAAATACCAAATGACTTATTTGATATAATGAGAGCAACTAAGAACAGAGCAGAGAGCAAGAGCATGAAGAAAAGATTAACATTAAGCAGAGACATGAGGTGGCAGGGAAAGGGAGAGAAAAGAGAAATTGCATGGTAATGGAGGGAGACCCTTATTGTTACAAAAAAATTACATATAAGAGGTTGTGAGTGTAATGGGAAAATAAACAATAAGAGAAATGAATGACAGTAGGTAGGGTAGAGAGAGAAGATGGGAAGAGAGGGGAGGGGGGATAGTAGAGCATAGGAAAGGTAGCAGAATACCACAGTAACTAATAAGACATTATGTAAAAATATGGATGTGTAACTGATGTGATTCTGCATTCTGTATTTGGAGTAAAAATTGGAGTTCAAAACCCACTTGAATTTAATGTATGAAATATGATATGTCAAGAGCTTTGTAATGTTTTGAGCAACCAATAAAAGAAAAAAAAGTAGCAATATATATGCCAATCGAAATTCATCATGAAATATATATAATCCAAAGATCGAAAAATATTCATTTTACTGAACATGGATTTATGTATAATGTTATTCAACTAGGAAGATCACCCGTAGGTTGAATTTTCAGTTCCAACAGCGTTTAGGAGGAGTGATCTCTTCTCACAATTTGCATCTGCCAATTCAGCCACCTCACATGTGTGTACAAGTGATATCAGGTAGGATTCTATATGTGCATATAAAAATACATGTGCTGAATAGGCTACAGAGAAAGGGAGACAGGGATTCACATATTTGTTAATTTTAAAAACACATGTAGAACTATTTCAACAAAAAAATTGACTAGATTTAAAACTCCTACATTATATAATGCAAAAGGCAATTCCAACTATACACCATGCCTCCTCTGAACTGCTTGTATTTCTATTCTTTTTGGGTTATTTTTCACCATCATTTTAGGATTATTAGTCAGAGACTAGTAGGGTACGGGTTAGTGTCAGGGGTTAAGTATTTCAAATGGAAAATTGGAAAATGAATCCAATGTGTATGTAAATATGTGCTACACAAAAATCTTCCCACTCACATCCAGAGCAATGCCTTGACAATACCTTTGCCCCAAGTAAGACACAATTAGAGTAGAAAAGTGTAAAATTCTAGGAATACATATATGGAATGGAATATGCTCGGGAGTTCACAACCTTGGAGGTGGTAGAGGAGTTTCCAAAAGTAAAGGAAAGGGTAAACACTCCACAAACAAGGAGCTCTGCTGGCCTAAGAATTCTTGGGAAATGGCCTCTGAGGTTGGGATCCTGAAATATATGTTGCTGTCATGAGCTTTAGCTTCCTTTGTAGTGAGACCATCAAAGCTGGGTCTGCATCTATGTTACCGGGAAGAGATGGTTTCTTATATTCCAATGAACATGAGGCAGCAGTGCTCAATTCTCTCTTTGTAGGTAAACTGTGGCCACTGGAGGCTAAGTGTCTCCCAGTGGGGACTGTGAAGACATTTGGTCATCCTCCACTTTTCATGGTGTTTTTTGCTGCTGCACTGGGAATTTGGTATTTGCTTCACAAAATATAAGAAGTTCATCTGGGATACAGTGCTGGAGGGAGTTCTGTCACTTGTGGTGGGTCAGGGTCTGCAGGAGAATGCACCAACCAGGCTTCTATCGCACAGAGCATGCCCCAATAACCATAGCAACCTTATTCTGAACAATGCCCTTAAAACTCTCGATATAACAGGATGCCTTTACATATAAGGGTCTCATGTCTGCACTATATCAGTCACAAGCCATTTGGAAGCCAATGGCAGATCCACATAGCCCCTCCATGATGTTTTATCACACTCCTTCCCACCACTGTTCTAGGCGCACTACTCAGAAGGCTCCAAATTACTGGCATCTCGTGTTCTACATCATTTTCGTGAAACCCAGTCAAACAAGGCACTGTCTGGTATACACATGATAAGCAACAGGACATCAAATTTTCTGCAGTTCCACCTAGTCATGGGAATTTCAAAAATTTCATGGTATTTATTTAGCAATTTTTCAAAAATGAAGTTAGAGGCACTGTGCGTCTCAATTCATTCAGGAGCCATTAAGTGTTGAGAAAGTTCATTTCAATGAAAGCTCTAGAGAACTCTCACAGTCAAGGCTTCTCAAAGAATTACCAAATGGTCACATAAAGCCAGGCCAATTGACGTCTACAATGTAAGGTCCATGTGTGTTTTGACTCTCATCTATGGCTGCCATGTCTTTCATAATAAAATCATGTGATATCCTGGCCGAGATTCCAAGGCCTCTGTGGAAAGCCACCCTGGGCATAGATCTCAGTTTCCAAGAGTGAGTCTTATGTGTGTCCTCCTAAAATCCCAACACAATTCATGGCAATACTTCTCTGAGGTCAATTCCAGAATGCGGTCTCTAAGGGGAATCACAACAGAGTTCAAGCCCAGGTGGATCCAGTCATCCCTTCCAACCGCCACAAAAATTACCACAATTAAAATCAAAACACTCCCACAGGCCCATCATCTTCTTCCATGTAGACACTCCTCATAACCTCTAGCTGGAGGTTTCTATGAGCCCAAGGTAGTGTCCAAAATAAGCTCACTTGCCCCTTATTTGCCTAAAATCATGGTGGCCTGGACACTCTTCCTGTGAACCAGGAGTGATCAAATATTCCTGCTGTTAAAGTGTTCCACTTCTCCAATTTCAGCCTACTGGCTGTAGGGTATAATTCTTTATGTGATTTGGAGTCCTGAGAAAACCCAAGCACATATGGGGTAGCCTCTGCACGGATTTCAAGAACTCATTTGACCCAAATGATCCCTATTCTCACTTGATGGAGTTCAGGAACCTAAAACAAGAAGGCAAAAATATTCATCCACAATGACTGCTCTTTTGGACATTTTAGTTTTGAAAGCACATGGGATCTTTCTTTAAATCCATCAGGTGCTGAGAATCTAAGCCACAACCTCATACAAGGACAAGAGGCTGATTCAGACACATCCCATTCCAAAGCAATTAAGCAAAGAGCCACAGGTGGTGTCCATTCATTTCCATATGAAAACAGTGTTCTTCAGGCTACACAAAGGGGTGGCCTGAGGCAAAGACCTTTCTGACATTCAGGGTAATAGAAATAGAATGAAGCAAATGGCCCAAAGAAGGGTTTCTCCACTGAGACTTTACTGGTCACACTGATATCTGAGTTTTCTGAGATGCTCTCATTCCCTTCAGCTATCCAGAACATGGCCATGTCACAGAGCCTTGTGGTGTTACATATCTGGGAAACAAAACCATGAGTCTATTCTGGAGAGTGGCCAGAATTCATGAAGAAAAGTGGAACTTTAGAAGATAATAGATGTTGCCCATCCATAAGGCAAGCTGCAGTCCATTTATCAATTGCGCAGTATGAATCGCAGAAGCTTTCAACTAGAGACAACACATCCATTGATGCATTCTGTTTTCTAATGTCTACAACCATGGATACAGTGGGATACACAGACATAGAAACACTCACAATGTCAAACGACTTACTAGAAACAGTCCACTCCAAACCAAACAAACCACCTTTCCTACCTATTCTCAGAACATGAGAAAAAACCACAAACTCACACCTACAACGGCAAAGGCACTTTCTTCCCCTAAATAGGTCTGTGACTATCCGAAGTGTCTTCTGACTGGTGGGCCATATTATGTTCCCCCAAAATGGCCTGTCCTGTTTCACATCTGGTCTCCTTGTCCAACTCTGTGAAGTTGTAAGGAGCCAGCGGTGAGCCACTACCTGCTTTCTCAGGAAAGGCCCCTCTTCAGAGCTCTGCTGGCATTTGGCCATCCTCATATCAGCAGGTACCAAGAAAGACTGACTATGTCTTTGGGAAAAGCAAACAAGTTAGCCCACTGGGTCTGGAGTGGGACTGGCTCTTGGTGCCTGGCTTCCTGGATCCCAAGTTCAGAGAATTCCATCACCAAGGAAGTGAAGTGAGGTCACTTCTTTCAGGAACTGAATATGGTCACTGCCTTGGTAACCACTTTGTCCTAACAGTTGCTTCCAAGGTTCCCATGAGATAGAGGCTGCCCCAACATCCTGTGACATATTCAGAAGTTAGAATGATATATCAACCATAGGCACCCTGGAACAGCTCTCCACAGAGGCCTGGTTTGGTCCATCTTCTCTACATTAAGAAGAGAGAGGCTGACTCAGACACATCAATTCATCCTGACCAGGTTGTTTGCCATGGAAGATGACTATTGCTCTCTCAGGTCTTACATAGCTGCCTACATATTCTCCAAGGATCATTTCTTCATGGATCTTTGAGGTTCTCAGCAGGTGGAAGATCTTCTACATTCCTATATTGTAAGACCCACTCTGTCGCTGCTCTTAAGTTAGTTATATTGAGGGAACAGTGTATGGTTAGGGTTAATAACATGTTCGATTTGGGTTATGAATCATTCTGCAGGATGAATAATGGTATTGGCAACCTGTGATATTTACAAGAGTATACATGTGAAATATAAGTATGAAAGCAGAAATCTAGGTAAGATTTGAAGCCCAGAAGGGCATTGGGGACTTGAGTGGGATACCTAACTTTGAGTAATGTGCTGCACAGATGTCTCAGATAAATCAATATACATCGGACCTTGTACCTTGGATGATTGAATGCTGAAGACAACATCCAGTCAAAAACCGATATTCGGTAGGATTAGGAAGGAAGTTGGTAGGTTTAGAAAGAAGAGTGAGTATAGGATTTGGACCAAAAGTTCTTCAGCAATAGGGTTTCGGGTAGAGAGTGTATGTAAATGTCATCACATGTGAAGAGTCAGTCACAATGATGAACTGGGGAAAACATGTAGGAAAGCAGATATCAATAGAGATATTAGGAAATCAAGCAAAGTATAAAGTGTGTGATAGGGTTAGACATTTTCAACAGGTTTGAAGTTGAATATATAATCTTAGGAAGAAACAAATATGTAGTCACCAATAGGATTGATATTTGAGAGCATTAGGCAACCTGCACATGGATGTTTTTAGTAATGCATGCTATCTTTCCATTTAGGCTTTGGTACAATTGTAAGTGTGATCTTTGCTTTTTGTGTCCGGAATATTTCTGTGATAAAATGCGTATGTAGATCAGGTGACATGAGTACTTCTTCCACCATTTCTGAGAGCAATATTTTGAAGATTTACAAATTAGTATGGGGGTAGAAATAGGTGTACCCTGCTTCTATTAATATAGACATAATGCATGAATAGACCATACTGTGAATAAATAATATAACTGGATCCACTTTAAATAATGGATTGAATGGATATCTGAAAGTATATAAGAAATGTTATATTGATATACAATCATTAATTCCAACCAGTTATATATCTAATGATTATCTTATGGTTATGGTTAATCATGAAGGGTGTGTGAGTTTTTCTTCAAAATTGATTATGGAAATCGAAAACAATATATTTGGAAAAAAAAGTCTCATGAATAGACCAGTCAAGAAGCATAGAGAAATACATGTGTTCTGGAGCAGGAAGTGACTAAAAGTGAAACAAATGCCTATAAATTTGCTAACTAGTGAATGAAATATATATCCTATGATGTGCATAAACTGAAGAAATAGTAATGTACCAGTGTGGAATAAAAATTAACGTCAAAATACACATCATGTCCCATAGGAACCAACATGCATTGATGTTAAACTGGGTCAGTTAATGCAGACATATTAGAATTTGTATGCACCTTTCACTGAAGTTAGTTCTCAGTACTAGGAAACAACTATGTATTTCATGTGTATGAGTATTTCTAAGAATAATCTTGTGAAAAGTTGATTATTAATCCACATCCATGAACATGAATGAATTTAGGGAGTGTATATAAGACACATATTTTTCATATTTTTAAAATTCTGGACAGTATATATATATATATATATATATATATATATATATATATATATACACATATATGGACACACACACACACACAAACACAGAAATTAAAAAGTAGCAATATATAAGCCAAACGAAATTCATCATGAAATATATATCATAAAGATGCAAAAACATTCATTTTACTGAACATGGGTTTATGTATAATGTTGTTCCACTTGGAAGCTCACCCATAGGTTGAATTTTCAGTTCTAACAGCGTTTAGGACGAGTGATCACTTCTCACAATTTGTATCTGCCAATTCATGTAACTCAAAAGAATGTACGTTTGATACCATGTAGGATTCTATTTGTGCATATAAAAATACATGTGCTGAATAGGCTCCAGAAAATGAGAGACTGTAATTCACATATTTGTTAACTTTAAAAACACATGGAGAACTATTTCAATTAAAAATTGACTAGATTCATAATACCTACCCTTTATCATGCAAAAGGCAAGTCCAACCCTGAACTGCATGTATTTACGTACTGTTTGGGTTATTTTTCTCCATCATATTAGGATTAGTAGTCGGAGTCTATTAGAATATGGGTTAGTGTCAGGGATTCAGAATTGCGAATGGAAAAATAGGAAAATTAATCCAATGTGTATGCAAATATGTGCTAAAACAAATCTTCCGACTCTCATCCAGAACAATGCCTTGAAATTATCTTCGCCCCAAGTAAGACACAATTAGAGAAGAAAAGTTGCAAAATCTGTGATTACATTTCTGTAATGGAAAATG
Source organism: Callospermophilus lateralis (assembly GCF_048772815.1). Lineage (NCBI taxonomy): Eukaryota > Metazoa > Chordata > Mammalia > Rodentia > Sciuridae > Callospermophilus > Callospermophilus lateralis. Next base: position 181,253 of record NW_027513073.1, read on the forward strand.
CTCAGGAGTGCACAAACTTGGAGGTGGTATAGGAGTTTTCAAAAGTAAGGACAGGGTACACACTCCACAAGCATGGAGCTCTGCATGCCTAAATCTTTTTGAGAAACTGCCACAGAGGTTGGGCACTGATATATAGGTTTTTGTCAGGAGTTAAGCTTCCTTTGTAGTGATACCCTCAAAGCTGGGTCTGCATCTATGTGACCTGGAGGACAAAGTTTCTTATTTTCCAATGAACACGAGGCAGCAGTGCTGAATTCTCTCTTTGTAGATAAACTGTGGCCCCTGGGGGTTTATTTTCTCCCCGTGTGGACTGTGAAACCATTTGGTCATCCTCCAATTTTCGTGGTGTTTCTTGCTGCTGCACTTGGAGTTTGGTACATGCTTCACGAAATACAAGGAGTTCAACTGGGAAACAGTGCTGGAGAGAGTTCTGTCACGTGTGGTGGGTTATGGTCTGCAAGAAAATGCACAAACCAGGTTTCTATCTCTCAAAGATTGCCCCCTTGTTCATAGCAACCTGATTCTGAACGTTGCCCTGAAACCTCGCCATATAACAAGATGCCATTACATATAAGGGTCTGAAGTCTGCACTATGTCAGTCACAAGCCATTTGGAAGTAAATGGCAGATCCACATGGACCCACCATGATACTTTATCACACACCTGCCCACCACTGCTCTACGCCCACTACTCAGCAGGCTACAAATTACTGGCATGTCTGTTCTAAACATTTTTCAGAAAACCCTGTCAATCAAGGCACTCTCTGGTACACTCATGATAAGCAATAGGAGATCCAATGTTTCTTGAGTGCCACCGGGTCATGGGAATTTCAAAAATTTCATGGTATTTATCTAGCCATTTTTCAAGGATGACATTGGATGCACTGTGAATTTCAGTTATTCAGAAACCATTAAATGTTGAGAAAGCTCGATTCAAAGAAAATTCTGGAGAACTCTCACAGGCAAGGCTTTCCAAAAAGTGGACAAAACGTCACTTGAAGCCAGGACCATTGAGGTCTACAATGTGAGGTCCTATGTGTTTTGACTCTCTACTATGGCTGCAAAGTCTTTCAGAATAAAATCATGTGATATCCAGGCTGAGATTCCCAGTTCTTTGTGGAAAGCCACCCTGGTCCTAGATCTCAGGTTCCAAGGGCGACTCTCATGCGTGGCCTCCTAAAATCCCAACACAATTCATGGCAATACTTCTCTGAGGTCAGTTTCAGAACTCAGTCTCTAAGGGGAAACACACCAGAGTTCAATCCCTGGTGACCCAGACATCTCTTCCAACCGCCACACAAATGACCAGAATTAAAACCAAAACACTCACACATGCCCCTCATCTTCTTTCATATAGACACTAATGATAACCTTGGCTGGAAGTTTCCATGAGGCACACAGCACAAGACAATGTCAAAATAAGCTCCCTTGCCCTTCATTTGTCTAAAGTCAGTGTTTCTGGACACTGTTCCTGTGAACCAGGGCTGATCAAAGATGCCTGCCATTAATACTGTTCCGCTTCTCCAATTTGAGGCATACTGACTGTCAGGTATAGTTTCTTTATGTGATTTGGAGTCATGAGAAAACCCAAGCACCTATGGACTAGCCTCTGCAGGGCTTGAAGAACTCAGTTGACCCAAAGGATCCCTCTTCTGACTTGATGGAGATCAGGAACCTTACAGAGGAAAGCAAGAGACTTCATCAACAATGATTGCTCTTTTGGCCATTTTGGAATTGGATGCACACATGGGATCTTTCTTTAGATCCATCAGGTGCTGAGAATCTGAGCCATGGACTCACACTGCACTAAGAGGCGGATTCAGACATATCCCTTTGCAAAGCAATTAAGCAAAGATCCTCAGGTGATGCCCATTTATTTCCATTTGAAAACTGATTTTTTCAGGCTTTCGAAAGGTGTGGCCTTAGGCAAAGACCTTCCTTACATTCAGGGCAACAGAACAATAGGAAAGCAAATTCCCAAAGCAGAGTTTCTCCACTGAGACTTTCCTGGTCACACTGATATCTGAGTTTTCTGAGATACTCACCATTCCCTTCAGCTATCCAGTACATGGCCATGTCCCAGATTGTGGAGGAGATACATATCTTGAACACAAAACCATGAGCCTATGGGAGAGTGGCCAGAATTCAGGAAGAAATCAGGAATATAGAAAGGTAGTAGGTGTTGCCCATCTATAAGGTAAGCTGCAGTCCATTCATAAATTGGACAAGATGAATGCTGCAAAGATTTCTACCTGAATTCTGGCCACTCTCCCATAGGCTCATGGTTTTTCCTTTGATGCATTCTCTTTTCTATTGTCTACAACCACGGACACAGTGGGATACACAGAAACACTCACCTTCTCAAAGGACTTACTAGAAACAGGCCACTCCAAATTAAACAAACCGACTTTCCTACATATTCTTAAAACATGAGACAAAATCACTAACACACAAACACACCCACAAAGGCACCTTCTTTCCCCAAGTAGGTCTGTGACTATCCAGAGCATCCTCTGACTGGTGGGTCATACTATGTTCCCCTGAAATGGGCTGTTGTATGTCAGATCTGGTCTCCTTGGCCAACACTGTGATGTTGTCAGGAGCCAGCGATGAGCCACTGCCTGGTTTATCAAAAAAAAAAGCCCCTCTTCAGAGCTTTCCTGGCATTTGTCCATCTTCAATTCAGTATTTGCCAAGAAAGACTGACTCTGTCCTTGGTTAATCCAAACATGTGAGACCACTGGGACTGGGACTGGGCCTGCCTCAGGGTGCCTGTCTCCCTGGATCCAAAGTTCAGAGTGGTACATCAACAAGAAAGTGACGTAGGTCACTTCCTCTAGAACTGAATGAGGTCACTGCCTTGGCAACCACTTTGTCCTAACAGTTGCATCCAAGGGTCCATGAAATAGAGCGTGCCCCTACTTCCTATGACACTTTTACAAGTTAAAATGGAATATCAACCATAAGCACCCGGGAACAGCTCTCCACACAGGCCTGGTTTGGTCCATCTTCTCTAGATTAAGAAGAGAGAGACTGCTTCAGACACATCCCTTCATCCTTACCTGGTTGTTTGTCATGGAAGATGACTTTTGCTCTCTCAGGTCCTTCATAGCTGCCTATATCTTCTCCAGGGATCATTTCTGCATGGACCTTTGAGGTTCTCTGCAGGTTGAAGATCTCCTACATTCCTGTCTTGTAAGACCAACTCTGTCCCTGCACTTCTATAAAGGTAGATTGAGGGAATCGTGTATGGTTAGGGTTAATAACATTTTTGATTTGGGTTAGGATCATTCTGCTGGATGAATAATGGTATTGGGAAGCTGCGATATTTATAAGATTATAGAGGTGAATTATATGTATGAAAACAGAAATCTCAGTAAGATTTAAAGCCCAGAAGGTCATTGGGTCCTTGATTGGAATAGTTAGCTTTGAATTATGTTCTGCCCAGATGTCTCAGATAAATCTATACACAATGGCATAGGATCTTGTACCTTAGATGATTGAATGTTGAGGAGAACATCCATTCAAAAAGGGAGAGTTGGTAAGATTACGAAGATAGTTGGTAAGATTAGAAAAACGTGTGAGTATAGGATTTGGACAAAAAGTTCTTTAGCAATAGGGTTTCAGGTACACAAAAAAATGTAAATGTCAGCACATGTGAAGAGTCAGTCACAATGATGAACTGGGGAAAATATGTAGGAAAGCAGATATCAATAGAGACATAAGGAAATCAGGCAAAGTATAAAATGAGTGATAGCAATAGATATTTTCAACAGGCTTGAGATTGAATATATAATCTTAGGAAGAAACAAATATGTAGTCACCAATAGGATTGACATTTGAGAGCATTAGGCAACCTGGACATGGGTGATTTTCATAATCCATACTCACATTCCATTTAGGCTTTTGTACAATCGTAAGTGTGACTTTGCATTTTGTGGCCAGAATATTACTGTGATAAAATGTATATGTAGATCAGGTGACATGAGTATTTCTACCACCATTTCTTGGAGCAATATTTTGAAGAGGTATAAATTAGTATTGGGGGTACATATAGGTGTACCATGTGTGTATGAATATAGAGATAATGCATGAATAGACCATAGTGCGAATAAATAATATAACTTGTTCGAACTTTAGAAATTGGAATAAATTGATATCTGAATATACACAGGGAATCATATGTTGATATACATACATTCATTCCAACCATTTATACATCCAATGGAAATATTACGGGTGTGGTTCATCATAAAGAGTGTGTGAATTTTGCTTCAAAATTGATTATGGAAATCGAAAATAATGTGTTTGAAAAGAAGTCTCATGAAATGACCAGTCAAAAACAAAGAGGAATACATATGTTCTGAAGCAGGAAGTGATAGAATGTGTTACAAATTTCTTTAAATTTATGAATTGGATGAAATGTATATTCTATGATGTACAAAAACTGAAGAAATAGTAATGTACCAGTGTTGTATAAAAATGAACGTCAAAATACACCTCATGTCCCATAGGAATCTACTTGCATTGATGTTAAAGTGGGTCAGTTACTGTAAAAATATAAGGATTTGTTTGCACCATTTACTGAAGTGAGTTTTCAATACTATAAAACAAATATGTATTTCAGGTGGATGAATATTTCTGAAAATAATCTTATGAAAATTTGAATATAAAACCACATACATGAACAAGAATGAATTTAGGGAGTGTATAATAAGACACATATATTTCATATTTTGAAAAATCTAGAGAGTATATATATATATATATATATATATATATATATATATATATATATACAAAACAAACACAGAGACATTAAAAAGTAGCAATATATATGCCAATTAAAATTCATCGTGAAATATATATCATCCACAGATCCAAAAATATTAATTTTACTGAACATGGATTTATGTATAATGTTTTTCAACTAAGAAGCTCACTCATAATTTGAATTATCAGTTCCAAAAGCATTTAGGAGGAGTGATTTCTTCTCACACTTTGTCTCTGCCAAGTTAGCCACCTCTCAAGAATATAGGTGTGATACCAGGTAGGATTCTACATGTTCATATAAAAATACATGTGCTGAATTGGCTACAGAAAAAGGGAGACAGGAATTCACATATGTGTTAACTTTAAAAACACATGCAGAACTCTTTCAACAAAAAATTGACAAGATTTATAACTCCTACCCTATATCATGCAAAAGGGAAGACCAACTATACACCATGGCTCCTCTGAAGTGTTACTATTTCTATTTTGTTTGGGTTATTTTTCTCCATTATATTAGAATTAGTTGTCAGAATCTAGTAGGGTATAGGTTAGTGTCAAGGATTCAGTATTTCAAATGGAAAATTGAAAAATGAATCCAATGTGTATGTAAATATGTGCTACACAAAAATCTTCCCACTCTCATCCAGAACAGTGCCTTGACAATACCTTCGCCCCAAGTAAGACACAATTAGAGGAGAAGATTTAGAAAATCTGTGAACAAATATCTGGAATGGAATATGCTCAGGAGCCCACACCTTGGAAGTGGCAGAGGAGTTTCCAAAGGTAAGGGACAGGGTAAACCCTCCACAAACATGGAGGTCTGCTGGCATAGACACTTCTTGAGAAACTGCCTGTGAGGTTGGGCACTTGAAAAATATGTTGTTGTCAGGAGCTTTAGCTTCCTTTCTAGTGAGACCATAAAATCTTGGTCTGCATCTATGAGACCTGGAGGACATGCTTTCTTATTTCCCAATGAACATGAGGCAGCAGTGCTAAATTCTCTTTTTAGGTAAACTGTGGCCACTGGGGGCTAAATGTCTTTCCATGTGCACTTTGAAGCCATATGGTCATCCTCCATTTTCGTTTTGTTTCTTCCTGCTGCACTGGGAGTTTGGTATTTGCTTCACGAAATACAAGGAGTTCAATTGCGTCTCAGTGCAAGAGGGAGTTCTGTCAGGTGTGGTGGGTCAGGTTCTGCAGGAGGATACAAGAACCAGGATTCTATCCCACATAGCTTGCCCCCTTGACCATAGCAACCTGATTCTGAACAATGTCCTGAAAACTCTCCATATAACAAGTTGCCTTTACATGGAAGGTTCTGTTGGCTGCACCATGTCAGTCATAAGCCATTTTGAAGCCAATGGAAGATCCACATGGCCCCACCACAGATGTTTTATCACGTACCTGCCCACCACTGCTCTAGTACAACTACAGTACAACTACTCAACAGAGTCCAACTTACTGGCATCTCTGTTCTACACCATTTACATGAAACCCAGTCAATCAAGGCACTGTCTGGTATATTCATGATCAGTAACAGGACATCCAAAGGTTCTCCAGTGCCACCTGGTGATGGGAATTTCAAAAATTTTATGGTATTTTTCTAGCCATTTTTCAAGGATGAAGTTGGAGGCACTGTGAGTTTCAATTCTTTCAGAAACCATTAAATGGTTAGGAAGCTCATTTCAATGAAAGTTCTGGAGAACACTCACAGGTAAGGCTTCCCAAAGAGTGGCCAAAAGATCACATGATATTATGCCCATTGAGGTCTACAATGTGAGGTCCATATGAGTTTTGACTCTCAACTATGAGTGCCAAATCTTTCAGAATAAAATCATGTGGTATCCTGGCTGAGAGGCCTAGTGCTCTGTGGAAAGCCATCCTGGGCCTAGAACTTAGTTTCCAAGGGCGACACTCATGCCTGGCTTCATAAAATCTCATCACTATTCATGGCAATACTTCTCTGAGGTCAGTTTGAGAACTCAGTTTCTAAGGGAATCACACCAGAGTTCAAGAACATGTGGACCAAGTCATCTCTTCCAACCGCCACCCAAATGACCACAATTTAAAACAAAACACTCCAATGTGGCGCTCATCTTTTTCCATATAGACACTCATAATGACCTCTGGCAAAAGTTTTCCATGAGGGGCACAACCCAAGACCGTGTCCAAAATAAGCTCTCTTGCACCTAATTTGCCTAAAGTCAGGGTGGCCTGGACACCCTTCTTGTGAACCAGGAGAGATCAAATAGGCCTCCCATTAATACTGCTTTGCTTTTTCAATTTGAGGCCAACTGACTGTGGAGTTTGGATTCCTTATGTGAATTGGAGTCTTGAGAAAACCCAAGAAACTATGGGCTAGCCTCTGCAGGGCTTTGAAGAACTCATTTGACCCAAAGGATCACTATTCTGGCTTGATGGAGGTCAGGAAAGTTACAGAAGAGGCGAGAGACTTCATCCACAAGGACTGCTCTTTTGGACATTTTGGTTTTGGATGTACACATGGGATCTTTCTTTAGATCCATCAGGAGCTGAGAATCTAAGCCACACCCTCACACAAGGCAAATAGGCTGATTCAGACACATCCTTTCCAAAGCAATTAAGCAAAGAGCCACAGGTAATGCCCATTCATTTCCATTTGAAAACTGCTTTCTTCAGGCTTCACAAAGTGGTGGACTGAGGAAAAGACCTTCCTGACATTCAGGGCAACAGAAGAATTGGTAAACAAAAGGCCCCAAGCAGGGTTTCTTCACTGAGACTTTCTTGGTCAAACTGATATCTGAGTTTTCTTAGATGCTCGCCATTCCCTTCAGCTATTCAGTACATGGTCATGTCACAGAGCTTCAAGGTTGTACATATCTTAAACACAAAACCATGAGCCTATTCTGGAGAGTGGCGAGAATTCAGGAAGAAAACAGGAACTTAGGTAGATAGCAGGTGTTTCACATCAATAAGGCAAGCTGCAGTCCATTCATAAATAGGGCAGGATGAATGCTGGGAAGCTTTCTACTAGATAGGACATATTCATTGATGCATTCTCTTTTCTAATGTCTACAACCACGGACATAGTGGGATACATAGACATAGAAACACTCACCTTGTCAAACGACTTACCAGAAACAGTTCACTCTAAACAAAACAAACCGCCTTTCATACCTATTCTCAGAACATGAGACAAAACCACAAACCCACACCCACACCACAAAGGCACCTCCTTCCCCCATGTAGGTCTGTGACTATCCGGAGTGTCCTCTGACTGGTGGGCCATACTATGTTCTCTGGAAATGGCCTGTTCTGTCTCAAATCTGGTCTCCTTGGCCAACTCTGTGAAGTTGTCAGGAGCCAGCGGTGAGCCACTGCCTGCTTTCTCAGGAAAGGCCCCTATTCATAGCTTTACTTGCATTTGGCCATCCTCACATCAGTAGGTTCCAAGAAAGACTGAGTCTGTCCTTGGTAAATCAAAATAAGTTTGACCACTGGGACTGGGACTGGGACTGGCTCTTGGTGCCTGGATTCCTGGATTCCAAGTTCAGAGAGTTCCATCACCAAGGAAGTTAGGTGAGGTCACTTCCTTTAGCAACTGAATGAGGTCACTGCCTTGGCAACAACTTTGTCCTAACAGTTGCTTCCAAGGTTCCCATGAGAAGGAGGCTGCCCCTACTTCCTGTGACACTTTCACCAGTTAGAGTGGTATGTCAACCAGAGGCATGCAGGAGCAGCTCAACACATGCCTGCTTTGGTCCATCTTCTATACATTAAGAAGAGAGTGGCTGATTCAGACACATCCCTTCATCCTGAGCAGGTTGTTTGCCATGGAAGACTTCTGCTCTCTCAGGTCCTTCATAGTTGCCTACATCTTCTCCAGGGATCATTTCTGCATGGACCCTTGAGTTTCTCAGCAGGTGGAAGATCCTCTATATTCCTGTATTTTAAGACCAACTCTGTCCCCACTTTTCTGTAAAATTAGATTGAGAGAACAGTGTATGGTTAGGTTTAATAACATGTTCGATTTGGTTTAGAAAGGAAACTACACGGTTGAGCAAACAGGGTCCTACCGTTAGCAATAATATGAGGATTATTAATGGAACGGCCCTGGCAGATAAAAGCGTAGTTAACCAGGTTGACTATGTGAACAAAGACTCAAACCTTCCTTCTGGGGCCTCTGTCTCTCTTTGACGCTCTTCAAGTCGTTTTCTTAATTTACTCATTGATTCTTTTACAACTCCAGTATTGTCGGCATAAAAACAACATTCTTCCCTCAATGCAAGCAAAAAGGCACCTTTCTCTCATGAAGAGGAGGTCCAACACTCGCCTGCTCTATAAAACAACTTCAGAGAGAGAGAGGTTAAAATTCCTGTAAAGCTGTGATGTCGGTTTTTAATGTCTTTAAGCTTTGGTCTATTTCTGCTTCTAATTGTGTCTTTGTTGTTTCTCATGGACTAGGGCAGTTCTTCCTGTGCCCACGCCTTCAGCAATTATTATTCCTAATAGGATGACTAAAGTGAGGGATACAGGTTCCCGGTGGAACCGGGTTGTATGCCCCCCTATTTGAACTTTAAATGAACCTGCGTCATGATAGAGCACTCTGAAAAACCTCTACATCATTACATAATTAATCACATCTATTGACCATTTAATGAAAACATAAATAATGTTAAAGTGTATAGAATTATACTGTTTTATGGATGGACAAGAAAATGCACCTAAGATAGCACCAAAGTGAGGAAAACATTCTTATTTGGTTGCATCCGGATTTAGAGGGCATTGCTTCTTTTGTAATCAATTAATCCCCTGAAACCCAAGTTTTGGTAGTTTTAGAGTTTGTACCCAACATGTAAGGGAAGGGGCTCAGAAGTTCACAGTCTGCAGAAATTCACAAAAATTAGTTTTTGTTTCTGTTTTTTTTTCCTCTGTTCTGGGCAAGTTAACTTTTCAAGGACACCTTGGAAGGGGAGAGCTTTTTTGTCTCTTTTTTTTTCTCCCTGCCAGCTGTCACCATGGAGCCCAGTTGCTAACATTTTTATCTTAGAAATGTAGCCATCTCGGTGAAGCCCCAGCTCAAGGCCAGAGGCCTTGTTCACATATTTTGTGAAAAACTGGTAAGGAGGTGTCTAGCTTACGGGTGGTGATTTTTCCAGCCAGTTGTCAAGTAGAACAGGGCAACACGAAAAGTGCAAGTTTATGTACATTGAACTCTTTCAGAGGGACTCTTTTGCTGAAAGACCTAAAGTAAGCCTTGGTGAAGACTTCTGGAGAAGGTCATTTAAGACATTTCTATGGACCTAGTACAGAGGGGGAAGACGGGGTAGTCGAGGCTGAGAGCAGCTCCGTGGATCTAAGAATGAGGAAAGAAAGATGTAAAAGAAAAATGGGAAAGGGGTTTGGGATTTTCCTAAAACAAAACTTGAGCAGTAGAACAGGTAGAGCAGAGGGGAAGATGGGAGTAAATATTCCAAAAAGCCTTTGAGGGACTTTAAATTCTTAGAAACCTGTTTTCAGTGATGACAAAGCAACTTTAAAGGCCATTTTCATTACATCTTGTATAGGGGTCTGAGGCCTCTTATCAGCTGGTTTGAGCTTTGGGTTAGCTTGCTAGAGGACTTGCTGGGACCTAGTGCAGGCACTGACAGGAAAAGAGAGGAGTGAGTGGGTGAAGGGGTACCTTGGTACCTGCTACCTCAGCAAGGGGGCAATGTTCTGAGAACCAGCGGAGGTTTGGGTTTTTGATTTAGTAATTGGAGAGGAGAAATCAGGTTGCTAAGATGGGAGTGATAGCAGAGAGTCTAGAGCAGAAGGCTGAGGGTGAGGAACTATTGGAGAAGCATAGTACAGGATGTGAGCAAAGGAGGGAAAAGGATTCCACATAGGGAAATTTCCCCCTTTTGAGAACTTGCCAAAGTTAAAAATGTCACGCAGAATTTGAGGATCTAGAGAACCCTCTGGGGGCCATAGTATTTGGTTGTCTAATTGGTAATATGGCCAATGCTGTGTACTGAATTTGATGAGGAGTTTGGGTTCCACCAGGCAGCCCCTGTATGCTCACATTCACTTGACTTACACAAGAAGTCGGCTTCTCCCCGACACAGCCGTGGCTGTTTGTGCCTTTGATAGTCCGCTAGGCAAACATAGTAATCTAAGCTAGCCAACCTGAATCTGTCTCGCGTGTCCCTGCATCCATAATGTTTGTTTCCATTATCTATGGTACAGAAGAGATTTAATGGAATTTTAGTGGGATCCTCTTCATCAGGGATATCTCAATAGGAAAGACCTATACCGAGCTGACAAATGTCTGGGTGGATAGATGGCCACCAGGTCTCTAAGGGGGCTGTATGCGAGATAGACCATACTTCTTGTCTAGTAGGATTTGTGATCAGCCATTGCTGCTGAACGGAATGATGAGGGTTAGAACTACTGGTGGCCAAGGGGAGAGTCTATAGTCTTATCCACATAGCGAATACGCAATTTGAAATGGTTAGCAGGCTTTTCCAGTTTCCAACAAGAGTCTGGACACAGCGAAGGCTTGAGATGAGAGGCATGGATCCAAAAAGTGATTCCATCTACTTTTACCGCTTTAGGTTTTATAAGTAGCACCTGGTATGTTCCTTTCCAGTGGGGTTCCAGGGATGACACCTGATGTTGTCTTATGTAGACGAAGTCTCTTACTTGATATTGACTTAGAGTCCCCTCCTCCCAAGGTTGGTAGGCAGTGGCCAGCTGTTTCCACAGGTATCGCTGAGTTCTTTCAATGACTTTAAGTCTGTCAAGCAAGGGGGTGTGGAAGTGATCGTTAGGCCTTAGAGTTGGGGTTAGGTTCCTTACTGAATGATGGGCATCATAGAGAATTTCATAGGGGGTGAGGTTACACAAAGAAAGAGAGTTAGTATTTCTCGCATGAAACAGTGCATAAGGCAGGAGCATAATCCAATCTTTTATGCCGGGCTCTAAGCTTAATTTCGTTAAGGTCTCTTTAATGGTTCTATTTATTTTTTCTACCTGTCCTGAGCTCTGGGGTATATAAGCATAATGTAACTTCAAATTAATCCACAGGGTCCCAGTGAACACCTGACTTACCTGAGCCATGAACACCAGTCCATTATCAGACCCTATTGCCTTAGGCAGACCGTATCTTGGAGAAATATCTTTCAGGATCTTCTTGAAAACCATTTGTGCAGTTTGGTTGTTTTTTTGTGTGTGTGTGTGTGTGTTTGTGTGTAAGGCTTCAGTCCATCCTGAAAATGTATCTACAAAGACTAGGAGATATTTAAGTCCATACGTTGCTGGCTTAATTTCACTATTGTCCACTTCCCAAAATTGTCATTTTCTGGTTCCTCATAGGTGCTTTCCTCTAGGAAACTGGAAGGGTAAGCATTAAAAAATTGACGGACTCGACAGGCTTTTGTTACCTGTTCAGATATTTCCTTTCGCTGTGAGTCGGTTAGTGGAAAACTCTGTTCTTAATCCTACAGGAATGCCTGCAGTTTCATTGAACCAAGGTGAGTGAGTTGGTGTACATTTTTAACGTAGTGTAGGGCTTTCTGTAATTGCAGCCTGAGCTCAGTGAAGTTGAGGCGTTCAGTGTCAGTGTCCATAGATGTTATCAAAAACTTCCTGGTGATCAGGGGTCCATTGGAATTGGGCATCTCCCATTAACACCGGGTATAAAGGAGCAGCTAAAGACGCAAACCCAGGTATCCATAACCTGCAAAAGCCAGCAGTCCCAAGAAACTCTCTGAGTTGTCTCCTGTTAGATGGGGGTGGTATCTACACAATGGTTTGTTTTCTGGGCTCAGTGAGCCATCGTTTACTGCCCCTAAGGTAACAGCCCAGGAAGATTACTTCATGCTAGCAAATTTGGGCTTTTTTGGCCGAAACTCTATACCCAAGTTGAGCAAGCTCATATAATAGTGCTTGGGTCCCAGACTCACAGTTTTCCTTGGTGTTGGCTGCCAGTAGCAGGTCATTCACGTATTGAAGCTGGGTGATTTGGGGCGCATAGTTCTGAAATTGCTGAGATCTCTGTGGAGGGCTTCATCAAAGAGAGTGGGGGAGTTTTTGAACCCCAGTGGGAGTCTAGTCAAAGTTAGTTGACCAGACGTTCAGGTTTCTGGGTCTACCCACCCAAAAGCAAACAGCAACTGACTATCTTTATGCAGAGGCAAGCAAAAGAAAGCATCTTTTAAGTCCAGAACAGTATACCATTTCCGCTCAGGGTTCAGAGTGCTAAGCAGATTGTACGGATTAGGTACCGTGTGGTGAATGTCCTGCACTCTGTTGTTGATCTCTCTTAGGTCTTTAACAGGACAATAGTCCCCGGTTCCTGGCTTTTTTTTCTAGTAGCAGGGGAGTGTTCCAGGCCAATTGACAGGGCCTTAGGAGCCCTAAGTCCAGATATTTCTGAATATGGGGCCTTATCTCATCTTTAGCTTTTTTTGCTTAGAGGATATTATTTGACATTGATTGGGGAGGCTGAGGTTTTTAACTCCACTGTTATTGGAGGTTGTTTCACGGCCAGGCCTAACCCAGCAGTTTTTGCCCAGGCATCTGCGTAATCTGTTATCCATTTCTGGTGTAGCTTGCCTGTGTGATCAGTCTTGGGGGGTGTGAAGAGTGGATGTTCATCTTCTACTAATATAGTTAAAGCCGTGACTATAGGAGTATTTACTGAAGAATTTAGAAATTTCATTTGGGGGCCTTCAGGGTTAAAAGTTATTTAGGCCAAGAGCTTGGTGAGCAGATCTCTGCCCATCAATGGGTCCAGGCATTCCTGGATTACTAGGAAGGAGTGATAGATTTTTCCTTTCCCAAGGTCCATGGTCCTCTTAGTAGTCTAAGCCCGATATTTACTGCCATTAGTTCTTTGAACTACAAACCTTTTATTTGATAGAGGGCCCAATGGGGCCTTAAGGGCTGAGTATACTGCTCCTGTTTTCATTTCAAAGTTTACTGGGGTCCGCTACACTTCAAAAGTTACCCTGAGCTAGGGGAAGTGATCTGAGCCCCAACTTTTTTAGTCATGCTCCAGAGTCAGAATGGCTGGCTGGTGTGGCTGTCTCTTTATAGGGCACTCTTTGGCCCAGTATCCTTTTTTTTTACAGTAGGCACATTGATCTGAGGCCAGGGGTGGCCTCTGGCATGGCCCCAGGTATCCCTTCCTGTCACCTTACGTCTTAATTTCTGGCCTCTTTCTTGTTGTGACCAGGATCTTGGTCAATCCCTTAGTCTGTCTTTTGCTTCTCTCATCCTTCCTTTGCTCCCTTTCTTTCTCCCTGTTTCTCTCTTATAGTATATTTTCTCGGCTTCTCTGACTAAATCTCTCTTTTAAATTTTTTTAATATCCATGGCAGCTTGCCCAATTAAGGCCATCGTTACAGATGAATTTTGATCCGCTGCCTGAGGATCGAAAGGTGTATATCTCTTATATGCCTCCATAATTCTTTCTAGAAACAAAGAGGGAGATTCATCAGGCCTTTGAATAATTTCTCTTACCATGGCCAAATTAGTTGGTCACCTAGTAGCCCCTTGGACACCCGCTATTAGAGCCAGGCAATAATTGGACAGATGCTCTTTATCTTCAAAGGTGTTGGGGTTCCAGTTGGTTTGGTTTAAGGGTAAGCTGGCTTTGATTATGTTGGGAAGTTGTGTTGGTCGCCAATCAGGTCCGAGGATTTTTTTTTAGTTTCTTGGAGGTTTTTCTCTTATTCCTCTGTCATAAAGAAAGTCCCTAGGAGTTGTTGGCAGTTATCCCAAGTAGGCAGGTGTAAAAACGTTGGCGAGTTCTCTGAGTTCTTTTAGCCGGGCCAGCTTCCTCCAGGGAAGGAGGGGCTCTGTGTGCCACGGGACAGTCATCTGGATGGTGCTGGGCCATCCTAGCTTCTTTGAATGGTGGAGAGGCTGAGTCAGCAGCAGGGGAATCACTTAGAGGGTGTTGGGAGTTGGGGGATGAAGGCAGAGGATAAGGAGGGGGAGGAGAGTCCAGTAGAGTCTTGAGACTCATGGAGAACAGAGGGTGCAAGAGGAGGAGCAGAGAGTTAAAGAGATCGAATCGTGGGGAAAGGAGTAGGAGCGGGTGCAGGGACAAGGAATGGCTTCATCCTTGGAGGAGGAGATTTGTAGAGGTCCTGACAAGTTAAGATATATGGCTGTTGATCTGGATGTCTACGTGGCCCCTGCTAAAAGACAATATCTTGAACTTTTCAAATTAGTGCGAAGTAGAAAGATCCTTCTAGGGGCCATCCGACTACAAAGGTGGGTCATTCTGAGACACAGAATCTGCCAGATCCGGCATTTTACTGAAAAAGAAAGACTCTGAGCCCTTAAGCAGACTTTGGTCTAGTGATCAAGGTTCAGGAACACAGGCATTGAAGTGCTCTGTCCCATAATGAAATATACACAGACAATAAAAGCAATGACACATGACACAGACAAGACAAACAATAAAGACAGGCAATGGACGTCCAATACTGAGACCAGGACTGAGTAGCCGGCAAAACATGATGGGCTGGCAATACCGAATCCGAAACAAAATATCCCTGAATCAAGGAGACTATTGTTCCTCGATTTCATGAGTTCATCCCCCAGGGACATGGCCTGTGGCTCTGTGACATATGTGTCAGTCACCGTGGGAGAGAGCTCACGCTCTTTACCAATAGCCATTTTGTGAAACCCTAACCTGAATCCTGAAACCAGAAAGAGGGGCCTTATTTACCCCCAGAGGAGCCCGTTGGGGGTCTTTCATCTGCGGCTGCCGGATCTCACTGGGGCCATGAGATGTAAAGATCGGGCGAGGGTCGGTTGAAGAGACCACCAAGAGACTGTCTCATGCAACAGCAAAGGCTTTATTGGGAGTCCGGCATGCAAGGGCTCAGAGCTCTCTTGAATAGAGCAGAGAGCCCTGAGAACAGCTTAAGAAGTGCTTATATATTTTCCTTGGAGAGGGCAGGGAGGGAAGTTTATTGATGGGTAAGGGCGAGTGGGCGGTTTGCGTGCAACTGGTTGACCGAGTACATTCTGCAGTTTGGCAGTTGGGGACAGCACATTCTGGGAACAAGAATAGCAAACAGTTCTCAAGATTTCAACAGTGTTTTGTTAAGCATACAGAAAATCAAGAAGTGACAAGTACCTATTTTATTAACCTTTCAATATAAGTATGAAAACAGAAATATAGGTAAGATTTGAAGCCCAGAAGTTCATTGGGCTCTTGATTGGTATACTTAGCGTTGAATTACATTCTGTAGTGATGTCCCAGAAATATGGATATACAATAGTATAGGACCTTATACATTCTCGGAGGTCAATTCCAAAACACAGACTCTAAGGGGAATCACACCAAAGTTCAAGCCAAGGTGGACCCAATTATCTCTTCCAACCGCCACACAAATGACCACAATTAAAACCAAGACACTCCCACATGCCACTCATCTTCTTCCATATAGACACTCACCATAACTTCTGGCAAGAGGATTCCATGAGAGGCACAGCACAAGACAGTGTTCCAAATAAGCTCCCTTTCCCCTCATTTGCCAATAGTCAGGGTGGCCTGGACACCCTCCCTGTGAACCAGGAGTTATCAAACAGGTCTGCCATTAATACAGCTCTGTTCTCCAATTTGAGGCCTACTGACTGTGGGGTTTAGATTCTTTATTTGAATTGGATTCATAAGAAAACCCAAGAACCTATGGGCTAGCATCTGCAGGGCTTTGAAGAACTCATTTGACCCAAAGGATCCCTATTCTCACTTGATGTAGGTAAGGAACCTTACAGAGGAATGTGAGGGACTTCATCCACAGTGACTGATTTTTGGCCATTTTGATTTTGGATCCACACATGGGATCGTTCTTTAGATCCATCAGGTGCTGAGAATCTAAGCCACAGGCTCACACAGGACCAAGAGGCTGATTCAGACACATCCCTTTACAAAGCAATTAAGCAAAGAGCCACAGGTGATGCCCATTCATTTCCGTTTGAAAACTGTTTTCTTCAGGATTCACAAAGGCGTGGCCTCAGGCAAAGAACTTACTGACATTCAGGGCAACAGAAAAATAGGCAATCAAAAGGCCCATTGCAGGGGTTCTCCACTGAGACTTTCCTGGTCACATTGATATCTGAGTTTTCTGAGATGCTTGTCATTCCCTTCAGCTATCCAGTACATGTCCATGTCACAGTGCTTGGAGGTGGTACATATCGTGGACTCAAAAGCATGAGCCTATTTTGGAGAGTGGCTAGATTTCAGGAAGAAAACAGGAACTTAGGAAGATAGCAGGTGTTGCCCATCGATATGGCAAGCCCTAGTGCATTCATAAATTGGGCAGGATGAATGATGGGAAACTTTCTACTAGACAGGAAACATACATTGATGCATTCTCTTTTTCTAATGTCTACAACCATGGACACAGTGAGATACACAGACATAGAAACACTCGCCTTGTTAAACAACTTACTAGAAACAGTTCACTCCAAACCAAACAAACCGACTTTCCTACCTATTCTCAGAACATGGGACAAAACCACAAACACACATCCACACCCACAAAGGCACCTCCTTCCCCCAAATAGGTCTCTCACTATCCGGAGTGTCCTCTGACTGCTGGGCCATACTATGTTCCCCCGATATGGCCTATCCTGTCTCAGATCTGGACTCCATGTCCAACTCTGTGAAGTGGTCAGGAGCCAGCTGTGAGCCAGTACCTGCTTTTTTAGGAAAGGCCCCTCTTCAGAGTACTCCTGGCATTTGGCCATCCTCACATCAGTAGGTACCAAGAAAGACTGACTCTGTCCTTGCTAAATTGAATCAAGTGAGACCACTAGGACTGGGACTGGGACTGACTCTGTGTGCCTGGCTTCCTGCATCCCAAGTTCAGAGAGTTCCATTACCAAGGAAGTGAGGTGAGGTTGCATCCTTCAGGAACTGAATGAGGTCACTGCCTTGGCAACCACTTTGTCCAAACAGTTGCTTTCAAGCGTACCATGAGAAGGAGGCTTACCCTACTTTCTGTGGCACTTTCACAAATTAGAATGGTATATCAACCATAGGCACCAAGAAACAGCTCTCCACACAGGCCTGATTTGGTCCATCTTCTCTATATTAGGAAGAGAGCCTTTAGTCCGGGGAGCACTGCAGTGAACCTCTGCACTAAAACTATTAGCAAGCACCTGGTGGAGGAGTCCTCCATAGGTAAGTGGCGCCTTTATAACACCTGATATCTGGTTAAGGGAGATCTTTTCTGATGACAGAGATGTGGCCTGGGGAGGCTCACATATACTCCTTTCCAGGAGAGTAACGAGAATCTTTCTGTCCTCTGTTCTGTTCTGTAGGGAATTTCTCTGGAACTGTAGAGAGGGGCCGACAGGCACGCACGCGCTCCTACCCTGGAGCTATAGCAAGATGTTGCACTGTTCCACTGTTTTTCTGTTTAGGCGCTGGTTTTCAGGTTTTTGTGTTTTGTTTTGTCTTCTATTTTTTTGATTGTTTGTTTGTTTTTGTTTGTTTTGTTGTGTGATTTCAGTGGTAAATACTTAAGTATCTTGGACGTAAAAATGGGTAATAAAGAGAGTAAGCCTGACACCCCTTTGGACTGTGTTTTAGGGAACTGCGATGAACTTTACCCCCCTTTGTTAAGCAGGATGACAGAAGCTCCTAGCTGGCTGCCTGGAGCACACCCATTGCAGAGGGCAATGATTGCTGGGGACCTAAGAACTGAGCATCTCCCAGGTTAACAAGTGAAACTCCTTTAAAACCCCTTGTCGCTCCAGATCAAGAGAGTCACAACCTTTGGCAGAGTCCCCTGTGTTTCTCCTTTGTTCGCAAAGCAATAAACCTCCCTTTTTCTTTTTCTCAAAACTCAGTCCTCATTATTAAATTGGTATTAATTGGCTTCAAGTTCAGGAATCGAACTTTAATTTACAAATTTGGTACCCCCCTCCTCCCCGGAACTTTGTGAGAGCTGTCTACTGGAATATTAGGAGATGAAGCATGCTTGGTGTGGAACTGAACAAGAGGAGCTAATCCTGTAAGTAAAAGGAAGGACTGAGGGACTCCCAGCAGCTGCCAAAGCCCTGTTGATTCAGGGAATTACCTCCTTCCTTTCCGCACTGTAAGAATTATGCCACCTCTGTCTTGTTAAAAAAGAGAAAAAGAAAAAGGGGACACTAAATGCAGTGAAGTCACCATGGAGACACTTTATTTTACATTTCAGGTTGCCCCTCTGTTAAAACATGTGGTCCCCCCCCCTGTGAATATCTATGGTGCACACTGGTGTAGGAGATTTTTCTCTTATCTGCTCTGGTTTAATGGGTTCTCTCTGACAGCCATAGTCTGGACCTCCTTTCTGTCTGTCTTGTGTCTTTGTATCTGGCCCTTTAAGACATGTGCAATAATGTGTTGATATTATAAATTGTTTCTTGGGGATGATCTTAGCTGAATGTGTGTCTAAATGATGATGTTTTATTTTAACAATCTGGTATCTGAATGGGTTTTTGAAGCATTGCAAAATCTTGCAGTTAAAAGTCGGGTTTAGGTAATTGTTTAGTTTATGATAATTCATGCCAGAGAACTTAAATACTTAGGATGGAAAACTGAAGAACTCTACTTCCAAGTTGGCAAGTAACTTCCCAATCATACAGTCTTTTTTTCACCAATTTTGAATTGGATAGCCTGGGAAAATATCACTGTGTGTACCAGTGCATTAATTTGGACAAGGATAGTAAATCATAGAATGGTATCTGTTGACAAAACAAGATGTAAAGATATAAAATTTTGTGAATTGTATCTTAAATTTATATCATAATTTTCAACATCCGAACCTCAAAATTATGGTTAAAATGCCTAAGGCCTGAGGTGTCTGCTCAGAATAGCAGTTTTTCCTGCTCCTTCCAGACCTCAGCCATGACTTATGTTGAAATGTAAATGAAAGAAGCCTGCAATCTTAGTAGGAGACTGATTTGAGGCCTAAGGGGGAAAAAAAAGGTAAATTGTATGGTATTTACTAATTACTAGCCAGTCACTTTTTCTAGGACTCTTTTTTTTCCCTTAGATACTTTTTTTTTTTGAGCTCATGATTTTCAGCATACAGACCTAGGTTAATGTTTTTCAGATCAGTTCTATCTTTGACCAACTGTAGACATTTTGAAACATTGCAATGGAGATTTCACCTGAGAAAAGCTACAAGGCCTTTACTATTATTATGTGTGCACACTTTTGTTACGTGTTTTATGTCTATATATACATATGTGCGTATATCATATATATGATACACAAACTAACATATACAAGGAGCGCTCATAAAAAAGCGCTCATTAAAACAAATTTAAATAGGAGATCCAAAGATCTTTAATTCACGTGATTTAAATGTTTCAATTTAAATTGGATAAACAGATAAAAATCAATGTCTTTAAATTTAAGCTTACAAATTTTTCTAGGTGTTCAAAAATCTAATAAAATATTAATATCTACAAAATGTCTAATATGCCTTGGTACTAGGACCTTTCCTTCAACATAAAAATGGTTTACACTGTCAATACATTCCTCTAATATTTTGATAAATAAATAAAGTAAATTTGATTGGGATTACTCATTCATGAGTACTTTTGTTAGATATCTGATTGATTTACTAAGGTCTGAATAAGTTTTTATTAAAGTCTGTGTAAGAATATAAAAATCAGTCATGTGTTAATGAGACAGAAATTTCTTAAAACATAAGTTTACCCATAACGTTGTGTTTATTAAGTTTTATTTTCTCTAGAGCAAGCAACCATAAAAATTAAACAACTGATTTAATAAGAACTGTTACTTTAGAGCACTGTACTGCCATTGCTTTAAAAGCTAAACTTGGTTAATGTAGAAACATCAATGTAATTGTGATGCTATCAATGTTTTCATATCTTATATGTATTCAAGTCTGTAAGGTAGAAACTTTAAAAGAGCATTATATCAAGCTGGTGCTCTGAAGTTTTATGGTAAAAAAATATATTGGGGATTTATTTACCTGTTATCAATAAGATATGTAAACTTTTATGTTACTTTTTACATTGGGGAAAAATTTAAATGTATTTTTTAGTTAATGAGAGCCTAATCGATGTAAAGGTTAAAAACTTTCAGCCTTTCTTTAATTCATGTTTTAAATGTGATATTATATGGTGTTAGCTAATGTTCATGTGACCTCAAACAATTTATGTAAACTTTGTCAAATGATATTTATAAATAAAGATTATCTTTAGAACTAAAATACTTAAGATTTATAAAGAGCCCTGCCTTACCTGAGATAAGGCTCTGTGTCTCATCTTACTACATATGAGAATGACTACAAAACCAGTAGGTCAGATAATATTTCTTTAAAGTTATGTTAAAAAGTTGGTTTTTTTAAGGTCAATATTCCTAGGATCTCAAACAGGGGATATAATGTATAACTCAGCCAAAAAATTCAGGGTAGCTATTACACAAGCTAAGTATTTTTACTTTTGTTAATTTTATTTTGAAATTATTTTATCAGTGATCTAAAGATTCTCTGTTACTGTTTTACAAACGTGTTGCTTTAAGAACACAAAATGGGTTTATTCAAGATAATAAGTCATTACTTACAATACAGACAGAAAAATACAGATCCCAATTAATAAAAAGATAATGATATAGTTATAGACATTAAAGCCCAGTACTCTTAATATAAGGCTGTTAAAATTTATTTGCTGGATGTTTAAGATTAGGATTTAAAATTAAAGTTAAATGAAAAGCGCCAAGAAAACCAATATTTGGCTTTTGCCCTCTGAGTCATTCTGAATCCAGGGAACAGGTAACTTCTCTAAAGAGCTTTGAAACTCTGAGCCACATAACCTCCTCCTGATCAGGGAGATTAATGAGACCACTGGAGAACAGAAAGCCAATCAGGGTATTTGTTACGAAGAGGAGAGTCATCAAAGAAAGGAGACATCCCTGATGCTTCCGAGGGAAGCCAAATGGTCAAGCAAGATCTGGACCCACCTAGCGCAAATGGCACTAGCAGAACTGAGAATCTGCTCTCAAGTTTCCCCAGAATTGACTCCCATAAAAGCTCAGCTGACTGTTAACAATAGATGGAAACAAAAGTCAGTTTGACTGCTTCATCTTAAACACTTAGCAAAGACAGTTAAGAACAAAATACATCCATTCCTGGGCATTTTAAATTATAATAATAATAATATAATTTAAAGGTATGCACTTTATGTTTGCCTCCCAAAATAAGTAAGACTGGTGGCTACAAAGAAGAATTCTCAGAAAGGAATGCCTGATACTTATAAAAAGAGACTATCAAGAAGACCTGCCACAGGGATAAGTTTTCAGTTTAAGGCCTACAGATATTCCTAACCTACACAGGTAGGCTTGGTGTTTGCTAGTACAATTATCCATCCCTGAGTAACAGAATTAAAGGTTTCTCTAAGAGACACAGAGGTCATACTAGTAAAAAGATTTTACAAGATCAGATGACATTAAATTATTAAACTGTATCTTATGGGGAGGGACAAGTGTAACAGTACAAGTTAAGTTGACAGTCCGGATAACTGGGGATATTAAAGACTGGTGATGGAACTTCTATACAGTGACATGTTCCAGCTGCTGCAACATTTTTTCAGTACTCATGTTTTTTGTTTCTCTCATAGAAGAACCCATCCCCAGATGACTTTACAACCTGTTCTTCCCCAATCAGACTTCAAACCGAACTGACTTCTAAAAGGCAACTCATGTCCCTCAACTGACTTCTAAAAGGCAACTCATGTCCCTCATGCCATGCCCACTCATGTCACCCTGTCTCAGGTCAGAAGAAGAAAAAATGAGTGACACCACTCTTCTTAAAACAATGGAGAGAAAGATAAATAGACTATCAATATAAGTAATTAATTAAGTCAGGTAAAATCAGGGAGATCGGTTTTGGGTGAGTTCTAAAAATTTGGAGACTCTTACCTGAGGGATTAAAATTTCCTCAGTGCTCTTCCCGTAATCTATCAAAGATTTGAAAGGGACACAAAGAAAAGGGGGGAATGATAGACCCAACCTGATCTTTAATTAAAATTGGGAGCCATCTTGCCAAAAAGCCATGAAAAGATAATTTTGGCTTTAGCATAAATCACTTCAAATTCTAAACCTGCTTGGAATGCCTGCCCACGCCTGGAACTCACCCATGCCCGGCTCTCTGACCAGATAGCAGCCCTCTCTGAAACTTTAGTGACACATCATAAATATTTGCCTTCTCTCACGAGACAACAACCCTCTCTGAGGCTCTAATGGTCTTCATGAACTCTGATGTAGGGACAGCAAAAAAAATGTAGACTGCCATTAGTGTGATGTTTGTCAGAGTTCTGTTATCTGTAAACCCCCTTTTGTGTAATTTTCTGGGCTATTAAGCTGCCTGTAGGAAAGCTGGGGTTGCTGTCTTATTCCCGCCATTTTATGAGGGAGAGGCAGCACAGCCGGTGAAAATAATAAGCTTAATTTAATTTGATTTTAATTAGAGTCAGTGGTCTTTTCTTGTGTCCTGGTCTAACAGGTAATCACTCCAAAAACATGGAGCTCTGCTGGCCTAAACACTTCTTGAAAAACTTCCTCTGAGTTTGGGCACTTGAAATATATGTTGTTGTAAGGAGCTTTAGCTTCCTTTCTAGTGATACCATCAAAGCTGAGTCTGCATCTATGTGACCTGGAGGACATGGTTTCTTGTATTCTAATGAACATGAGGCAGCAGTGCTGAATTTTCTGTTTGTAGGTAAACTGTGGCCACTGGATGCTAAGTGTCTCCCCGTGTGGACTGTGAAGCCATTTGGTCATCCTCCACTTTTTGTGGTGTTTCTTGCTGCTGTACTGGGAGTTTGGTATATGCTTTATGAAATACAACGAGTTCAACTGGAACCCAGTGTTGGAGGGAGTTCTGTCACTTGTGGTGGGTCAGGGTCTGAAGGAGAATGCACCAACCAGGCTTTTATCTCACAGAGCTTGCCCCCTTGTCCTTAGAAATCTGACTCTGAACTTAGCCCAGAAACCTCTCCATATAACATGATGCCTTTACATAGAAGGGTCTGCTGGCTGCACCATGTCAGTCACAAACCATTTGGAAAGCAATGGCAAATCCTCATGGCCACACCACATATGTATTATCACACACCTACCCACCACTGCAATAGGCCCACTACTCAGCAGGCTCCAACTTAGTGGCATCTTTGTTCTACACCATTTTCATGAAACCCGGTCAATCATGGCATTCTCTGGTACACTCATGATCAGCAACAAGACATCTAAAGGTTCTCCAGTGCCACCTGGTTAAGGGAATTTCAAAGACTTCATTGTATTTATCTAGCCATTTTTCTTGGATGAAGTTGGAGGCACTGTGGGTTTCAGTTTATTCAGGAACTATTAAATGTGAGGAAGCTATTTTCATTAAATTCTCTGGAGAAATCTCACAGGCAAGTCTTCCCATAGAGTGGTCAAAAGGTCACATGAAGCCAGGCCCATTGAGGTCTTTAATGTGACGTCCATGGGTGTTCTGACTGTCAACTATGGCTGCCAAATCTTTCAGAATAAAATCATGTGATATCCTAGCTGATATTCCAAGGCTCTGTGGAAAGCCACCCTGGTATTTGATCTCAGTTTCCAAGGGCGAATCCCATGCGTGGCGTCCTAAAATCTGAATGCAGTTTATGGCAATATTTCTCTGAGATCAGTTCCAGAACTCAGACTCTAAGGGGAATCACACCAGAGTTCAAGCCCAGATAGAACCAGTCATCACTTCCAACCGCCAAACAAATGACCACAATTAAAACCAAAACACACCCACAAGGCCCTCATCTTCTGCCATATAGACACTCATCATAACCTGTGGCTGGAGGTTTCCATGAGGGACTCAGCCCAAGACAGTGTACAAAATAACCTCCCTTGCCCGTCATTTGCCTAAAGTCAGGGTTGCCTGGACACCCTTCCTGAGAACCAGGAGTGATCAAATAAGCCTGCCGTAAATACTGCTCTGATTCTCCAATTTGAGGCCTCCTGACTCTCGGGTATAGATTCTTTATGTGTATTGGAATCATGAGAAAACCCAAGCACCTATGGGCTATCCTCTGCAGGGATTGAAGAACTCATTTGACAAAAAGGATCCCTATTTTCACTTGATGGAGATCAGGAATCTTACAGAGGAAAGCGAGAGACTTCGTCCACAATCACTGCTTTTTTGGCCATTCTGGTTTTGGAAGCACACATGTAATTGTTCGTTAGATCCATCAGGTGCTGAGAATCTATTCAACAACCTCACACATGGCCAAGAGTCTGATGCAGACACATCCCTTTCCAAAGCAATTAAGCAAAGATCTACAGCTGACGCCCATTAATTTCCATTGAAAACCGTTTTCTTCAGGCTTCACAAAGGGGTGGCCTGAGGCAAAGACCTTTCTGACATTCAGGGCAACAGAACAATTGGTAAGCAAATGGCCCAAGGCAGGGTTTCTGGAATGATATCTGAGTTTTCCGAGATGATCCCATTCCCTTCAGCTATCCAGTACATAGCCATGTCACAGAGCTTGGAGGTGGTACATGTCTTGGAAAGAAAACCATGAGCCTATTCTGGAGAGTGGCCAGAATTCAAGAAGAAAACAGGAATTTAGGAAGACAGTGGTTTTTGCCCATCCATTAGGCAAGCCAAAATCCATTCATAAATTGGGCAGGATGAATGTTGTGAAGCTTTCTACTATTCAGGACACATCCATTGATGCATTCTCTTTTCTAATGTCTACAACCACGGACACAGTGGGATAAACAGACATAGAAACACTCACATTGTCAAAAGACTTACTAGAAACAGTCCACTCCAATCCTAACAAACCGACTTTCCTACCTATTCTCAGATCATTAGACAAAACCACAAACTCACACACACACCCACAAAGTCACCTCCTTCCCTCAAGTAGGTCTATGACTATCCGGAGTGTCCTCTGACTGATGGGCCATAGTATGTTACTCCAAAATGGACTGTCCTATGTCAGATGTGGACTCCTTGGCCAACACTGTGATGTTGTCAGGTGCCAGTGGTGAGACACTACCTGCTTACTCAGGAAAGGCCCCTCTTCAGACCTTCCTGGCATTTGGCCATCCTCACATCAGTAGTTACCAAGAAAGACTGATGCTGTCCTTGGTAAATCCAAACATATGAGGCCACTGGGACTGGGACTGGGACTGCCTCTGGGTGCCTGGCTTCCTGGATCCCTAGTTCAGAGAGTTCCATCACCAAGAAAGTGATGTAGGTCACTTCCTTCAGGAACTGAATGAGGTCACTGCCTTGGCAACCACTTTGTCCTAACAGTTGCTTCCAAGTGTCCCAATTGATGGAGTCTGCCCCTACTTCCTGTGACACTTTCACAAGTTTGAATGGTATATCAAACATAGGCACCCGGGAACAGCTCTCCACACAGGCCTGGTATTGTCCATCTTCTCTACATTAAGAAAAGAGAGACTGCTTCAGACACACCCCTTCATCCTGACCAGGTTGTTTGTCGTGGAAGATGACTTTTGCTCTCTCAGGTTCATCATAGCTTCCTATATCTTCCCCAGGGTTCATTTCTGCATGGACCTTTTTGTTTCTCAGCAGGTGGAAGATTTCTTACATTCCTGTATTGTAAGACCAACTCTGTCCCTGCTTTTCTGTAAAGTTAGATTGAGGGAACAGAGTATGGTTAGGGTACATAACATGTTTGATTTGGCTTAGGAATCATTCTGCTGGATGAATAATGTTATTGGGAACCTGTGATATTTATAAGAATATATAGAGGGGAAATATATGTATGAAAACAGAAATCTAGGTAAGATTTGAAGCCCAGAAGGGAATTGGATCCTTGATTGGGATACTTAGGTTTGAATTATGTTCTGCACATGTGTCTCAGATAAATCTATACACAATGGCATAGGACCTTGTACCTTGGATGATTGAATGTCAAAGAAAACATCCAGTCAAAAAAGGATAGTTGGTAGGATTAGGAAGATAGTTGGTAGGATTAGGAAAAAGAGTGAGTATAGGATTTGGACAAAAAGTTCTTAAGCAATAGGGTTTCAGGTAGAGAGAAAATGTAAATGTCAGCAGATGTGAAGACTCAGTCACAATGATGAACTGGGGAAAATATGTAGGAAAGCAGATATCAATAGAGACATTAGAAAATCAGGCAAATGATAAAGTGATCGATAGGATTAGACATTTTCAACAGGCTTGAGTTTGAATAAATAATATTAGGAAGAAACAAATATGTAGTCACCAATAGGATTGACATTTGAGAGCATTAGGCAACCTGGACATGGGTGATGTTCATAATCAATACTCACATTCCATTTAGGCTTTGGTACAGTCGTAAGTGTGACTTTGCATTTTGTGGCCAGAATATTACTGTGAAAAAATGTATATGTAGATCAGGTGACATGAGTATTTGTTGCACCATTTCTGAGAGCAATATTTTGAAGAGATATAAATTAGTATTGGGGGCACAAATAGGTGTACCATGTGTGTATGAATATAGAGAGAATGCATGAATAGACCATACTGTGAATAAATAATATAATTGTTTCCAAATTTAGAAATTGGAATAAATTGATATCCCAAAATACACAGGAAATCTTACATTGATATACATACATTCATTCCAACCAGTTATACATCTAATGGTAATATTAGGGTTGTAGTTTATCATAAAATGTGTGTGAGTTTTGCTTCCAAATTGATTATGGAAATCGAAAATAATGTGTTTGGAAAGAAGTCTCATGAAATAACCAGTCAAAAACAAGGAGGAATACATGTGTTCTGAAGCAGGAAGTGATTGAATGTGTTACAAATGTCTTTAAATTTGTGAACTTGTGGATGAAATGTATATTCTACGATGTATAAAAACTGAAGAAATAGTAATGTACCAGTGTTGAATTAAAATGAACATCAAAATACACATCATGTCCCATAGAAATCTACTTTCATTGATGTTAAATTGGGTCAGTTACTGTAGAAATATAAGGCTTTGTTTGCACCATTCACTGAAGTGAGTTTTCAGTTCTAGGAAACAAATATGTATTTCAGGTGGATGAATATTTCTAAAAACAATCTTATGAAAAGTTGATTATAAAACCACATACATGAACATGAGTGAATTATTTAGGGAGTGTATAATAAGACACATATATTTCATATTTTGAAAATTATATATATATCACAGATACATTAGAAATTAGCAATATATATGCCAATCAAAATTCATCATGAAATATATATTCATTCACAGATCCAAAAATATTAATTTTACTAAACATGGATTTATGTATAATGTTTTTCAACTAAGAAGCTCACTCATAGTTTGAATTTTCAGTTCCAAAAATATTTAGGAGGAGTGATCTCTTCTCATACTTTGTATCTCCCAAGTTAGCCACCTCACAAAAATGTACTTGTGATACCAGGTAGGATTTTATATGTGCATATAAAAATACATGTGCTAAATTGGCTACAGAAAAAGGGAGACAGGAATTCACATATGTGTTAACTTTAAAAACACATGGAGGACTATTTCAACAAAAAATTAACAAGATTTATAACTCCTACCCTATATCATGCAAAAGGCAAGACCAACTATATGCCATGCCTCCTCTCAACTGCTTGTATTTCTATTCTGTTTGGGTTATATTTCTCCATCATATTAGGATTAGTAGTCAGAGTCTAGTAGGGTATGTGTTAGTGTCAGGGATTCAGTATTTTGAATGGAAAATTGAAAAATGAATCCAATGTGTATGTAAATATGTGCTACACAAAAATCTTCCCACTCTCATTCAGAACAATGCCTTGACAACACCTAAGGCCCAAGTATGACACAATCAGACGAGAAGAGTTAGAAAATCCGTGAATACATATATAGAATGGAATATGATCAGGAGTTCACAACCTTGGAAGTGGTAGAGGAGTTTCCAAAAGTAAGGGACAGGGTAAACCCTCCACAAACATGAAGGTCTGCTGGCCTAGAGACTTCTTGTGAAACTGCCTGTGAGGTTGGGCACTTGAAATATATGTTGTTGTCAGGAGCTTTAGCTTCCTTTATAGTGAGACCATAAAAGCTGGGTCTGCATCAATGTGACCTGCAGGACATGGTTTCTTATTTTCCAATGAACATGAGACAGCAGTGCTGAATTTTCCATTGTAGGTAAACTGTGGCCCCTGGGGGCTAAATGTCTCCCTGTGTGGACATTGAATCCATATGGTCATCCTCTATTTTCGTGGTGTTTCTTGCTGCTGTACTGGGAGTTGGGTATTTGCTTCACGAAATACAAGGAGTTCAATGGGGACACAGTGCGGGAGGGATTTCTTTCACGTGTGGTGGGTCAGGGTCTGCAGAAGAATACAAGAACCAGGCTTCTATCCCACATAGCTTGCCCCCTTGACCATAGCAACCTGATTCTGAACATTGTCCTGAAACCTTTCTATGTAACAAGGTGCCTTTACATATAAGGGTCTGCTGGCTTCACCATGTCAGTCACAAGCCATTTGGAATCCAATGACAGATCTACATGGCCCCACCACAGATGTTTTATCACACACCTGCCCACCATTGCTCTAGGCCCACTACTCAGCAGGACCCAACTTTCTGGCATCTCTGTTAAACACCATTTTCATGAAAACCAGTCAATCAAGGCACTGTCTGGTATACTCATTGTTGGGAAAAGTATAAACGGCAGCCATACCCCAGAAAAAAACCCCAACATGGTGCCTAAGGACTTCTTCTTTCTACCTTCTTTTTTCTGCAGTGGTGCGAAATGTTTCCACCCGTGTGAACTCTCTTGCTGGCGCCAATTTGAAATCTCGCTGGTGGGAAACCTTAGCCCCAATAAGAACTAATTCCTGGGCTCCAGAGCTGATATCTGAAAGAACTTACCAATAAACGTTTTGCCTGCCATTTATCTAAGCCCTTCCATCTTCCCCTTATTTCTATATAAGCACACAGCTTTTTGCAATAAAATTGGAATTCTCCCAGCAAAGTGCCTTTGCTTGGGAAGTTCTTTCATTCTGTTGCCCCGTGTGAGAATATGGGTGAGCTGTTTCTAACAAGAGCCCCGTCCCCTGCCCCGCCAAGACACTCCGCCCTGGTCCACTCTTTTCAGATGCCGGCTTCCTGCACTCACAACAGATCTGATATATGTAAGCCTCCCCTGACCCTGGCTCTCCAACTCCCTTCAGGCTACCGCTGGTTTTGTGACCATGATCATCTGGCACACTCTAGACGCCCTGTAGGGGGCAGGAAATTCCTGCCACTAAGACCTTTACTGGTCCAGTGGACCCTCTGGTGATCCGTTTTCCTTTGGGGCGTGAGGCTTCTGAGTTTACATGAGAGGCTCTTTGGTTTTTCTCCTCTGCTGCCGCTGCCGCTGCTGGCTAGAGTTGCTGTTTGCTGCAGGGCTGCTGTGTCTGGCTGAAGCTGCCTCTCTGCTCGGGGAAAACTGAACTCCTGTCCTGGAACTGCATTCTGCCGGAACCAGAGTTCTGTTTTCATTACTGACTTTTTCTGCTGCGTTCGAAAACTTTCCTGACGTCAGGTTGCCCTTGGCTCCGAACCCATTGGGTCTCACAGATCGCACTTCACTGGTGACGACCAGGTAGTGCCCTCTGTATTTCCTCATGACGGCTGGTCATTTTGGGGACGCCCACCTGACCACCATTCACCCTGAGCTTCCTGGAAGCCGTTCCAGCCCGGGTTTTCTCTTTGTCTCTCTCGCTTACTCTTATTCTCTCTCTCTCTCTCTCTCTCTCTCTCTCTCTCTCTCTCTCTCTCTTCCTTCTCTCTCCTGTGACAATGGGCACCTCTTCATCTGTACCTGAAGCCTCACCTCTCAAATGTTTAATAAAAAATCTGGCCACACTCTCCCTCACACCAGACATCAAGCCCAAACTTCTAATCAAATTCTGTACCCAAGATTGGCCTACATATCCACTGGATAATGGAAATCATTGGCCTCCAGAAGGCTCCTTACATCCAAACCTTCTCTGGGATCTTTTTAACTACTGCCAGCATCTGAAAAAGTGGAGTGAGATTCCCTGCATTTAAGGTTTTAGCCTTCTCACACAGCACCCTGTCGCTGCTCATCCTGCCCTCCCTCTCAGGTCCTCCTTGTTTGCAAACCCTTCTCTTCCCCTACTTCTACTCCTGACTTCACAGATTCTTCCTCATTCAGCCCAGCAGATTAACCCCCACCTTATCCCCCAGTCCTATCTGCCCCTTCTCTCCCGCTAAACCCTCCTCTTCCTCTGCCTGATTCCAAGGATCCTCATCCTTCCATTTCATCCTCCTCCCCTCCGCCCTCTTCTGCCTGCTCCACCTCCTCCTCTTCCAAAGAGACACTCCCTTCCCCTCCCTCTCCTTCCTGTCCGCCTCCTGCCTCTTTCAGTCCTCCTGTTACCAGGTCTAAGGGACTCCTTCCCACCCCCAAGACCATCGCACCCCTTCGTGAGGTAGCTGGTCCCGAGGGTGTCATCAGAGTCCACGTGCCCTTCTCCATGTCGGACATTACTCAGCTAGAGAGGAAGTTAGGCTCATTCACCACTGACCCCACCACTTACATTCGGGAGTTTCAATGGGTCCTGCAAGCATATAGCCTCACTCAACATGACATCTACATGCTCTTGGCCAATACACTTCTCCCTGAGGAAAGGCAATGGGTCTGGGAGCTAGCCCAAGCCCATGCTGATGAAAATAATAGGACCAATCCTAACCACCCCACAGGCCCTCATGCTGTCCCAGAGCAGGATTCTCTATGGGATTACAACACCCCTGAAGGCTTACAGTCTCATGACCTTTTTACATCCTGCCTCTTGGCGGGCCTGAAAAAGGCCATCCGTAAGGCTGTTAACTTTAAAAAGGTGCAGGAGGTCATTCAAAGGAATAAGGAAACACCTTCAGAATTCCTGGATAGACTAACCAAGGCCCTTCAACAGTACACAAACCTCAACCCAGAAACCCCTGATGGCCGTCATGTCTTAATGACATATGTTCTGGCCCAAAGCTACCCTGACATTAAAGCCAAGCTTAAAAAGCTTGAACAGGGCCCTGCTACTCCTTAGACCAAAATCTTCATTTTCAAGGTTTTTTATGATAGAGAGCATGAAAGTGAATGCCGTAGGCAGAGGGCTGAAAATGCCAAATTCCAAATGTTGACCCAGGTCATTCAGAGAAGGCCATCACCACGCCATCCCAATATGACACCCCCGGGAGCTTGCTTCAAATGTGGTAAGGAGAGACATTGGGCCAGGGATTGTCCTTCACTGAGGACACCGTACAACCCCTGCCCAAAATGCCATCAAAGGGGACACTGGGGGGCAGACTGCCCAACAACCCATAAGGGAGATTGGTCAGCCGCCCGGCAACCACAGCCTCTCTTGGGCTTGGCAGAGGAGGATTGACGGAGTCCTGGGCTTTCCCTCCAGACTATTACCATCAAGAATCAAGAGCCTAGGGTTACCTTCCTGGTGGATGGATGCTTCATTACCTTCCTCTTGGATACTGGTGCCGCTTTATCAGTCTTAAGGGAGTATTGGGGTTCTACCACACCCTCAAAAACTCCTATTGTCAGGGTAGGAGTTAAACAGATTTTCCCTCAAACCCCCCCATCATGTTATATGCAGGGATCCCTTTTGTCCTTCACTCACTTCTTTTTCGTTATGAGCCATTGCCCCATTCCCCTTCTGGGAAGGGACATACTCTCACTATGAAAAGTCACCATTCACATATCACCCCACACCTCTCCTACCTCTCATTTCCTCATGATGTTCCTAGGGGCAGATACACCTCCTTCATGCACTCCTCCATGACTCTCTAAACTAGTTAAGCCTGAGGTTTGGGACACAACTACACCCTTTATGGCTAAATGCAGTCCTATTCATATTGTCTTACGGGACCCTTCAAGATATATTAGTCAACCACAATATCCACTCACAACCACAGCCCTCCTCGAATTAGAACCCATCATCCAGGATTTATTACGAAAGGGGTATCTTAGGCCTACACACTCTCCTTTCAACACCCCCATTCTGGCACTTAAGAAACCTAACGTGTCCTACAGGCTGGTTCAAGACCTTCTCCTTGTCAACTCCTCTGTGGTCCCCATCCACCCGCTAGTGCCCAACCCTTACACCCTCCTCTCTCAGATTCCTGCCACTACTACCCACTTCTCGGTCCTAGATTTAAAAGATGCATTCTTTTCTATTCCCTTGTTCTCAGAATATCAGAATATCTTTGCTTTTACGTGGACTGACTCTCACATCCACCATTCTCATCAGCTTTCCTGGACTGTCCTCCCACGGGGATTCAGCCCCCATCTCTTTTGCCAAGTTCTTGCCCAGGACCTCACATCCTTTCACCCGACCTGTCCTGACTCTATTCTCCTTCAATATGTCAATGACCTTCTTCTATGTAGTCCCTCTGGGAACACTCTCAATCCCACACCGCTCAGCTTCTTAATTTCCTAGCAGACAAGGGATATAGGGAGTCTCCCCACAAGACACAGGTTTCCCAGTCTTCTGTCACCTCTATTGGTTTTTGCCTTACACCCGGGAAAAAGGAAATAACACTGGATAGGAGGCAACTCCTCTCTGATCTTCCAGTGCCCCATATGAAAGCCAAAATACTATCATTCCTAGAAGTAGCAGGTTATTTTAGGGCCTGGATCCCAAATTATTCTCTTCTATCCAAACCCCTGTATCACCTAGCAAATGGACCCCCTAGTGAATCTCTTGTCTTCTCCCCCATCTACCACTTCCGCAGGCTTCAGCAACTCCTCTTAAAGGCACCTGCCCTTCACCTTCCTGAGCTTTCAAGACCATTTCATCTATATGTCCATGAAAAAGGGGGGCAAGCACTTAGGGTCTTAGGTCAAAACTATGGGCCTACATTTGCACCTGTGGCATATTTTCCAAGAAACTAGACTCTACCATTCGTGGGTGGGTCCCTTGCTTAAGAGCTCTGGTTGCTGGACAAATTTTACACAAAGAAGCCTCTAAGCTGACTTTTGGGGCACCTTGAACTATCCACTCCCCACATCACTTGAAAGATCTTTCAGCTTATAAGGGCCTTCAAACCCTTCCTCCATCCAGAGTTCTGTCGTTCCTCACTTTCTTTCAGGAAAACCCTAATATTACTTTCCTCCCATGCTCTGCACTGAACCCTGCCTCACTGCTCCCTATGACTCCCACTTCTAACACACCAACTCATAATTGCTTGGAAACCTTAGATGATTTCCTCCGCTGTCATTGTTCCATTTCTGAGGAACCACTCACCAAGCCTGACCTTATCTGGTTTACTGACAGCAGTTCCTTTAGGCAGAACGGCACTCATTACTCTGGATATGCTGTAGTTTCAGCCACTGAGATTATAGACGTCAAAGCTTTGCCTTCAGGAACTACCAACCAGCAGATTGAACTTATAGCAGCCACTCGTGCCTGCCTTCTAGCACAAGGCAAATCCCTCACCCTCTATACTGATTCAAAATATGTCTTCCAGATCTTATTATCCCATGCTTCAATATGAAAGGAGCGAGGCCTACTTACCACCAAAGGTAATGCGATCACTAATTCGGCTCTTTTAACCAATCTGATAGAGGCCTCCCACTTACCCACCCAGTTGGGAGTTGTCCATTGTAGGTCACATCAGAAGGACGGCTCTCTTATCACTGAGGGCAATGCCAAAGCTGACCAGGCGGCACGAATGGCTGCTACCACTTCCAATTATGGCCCCCATGGGGGACATATTATGGCCACTTTAGACAGCTCATCTGAAGCCCCTACTTCTTCCAGTAAGAACAAAAATCTTTTCAAGTTCCTTCATACTCTACACCATTCCAATTCTCAGTCTTTGACCCTTTTTTTACAGAGCTTCTTCTCCCTCAACCCTTCTGACATAGCCATGCTAGAGAATATAGCCTCTAATTGTCAGATCTGTCAGCGGACCAACCCTCATACTCCTTTAAGGCCCAAACCTTTCCCTTTCCACCAAGCCGGGAGACACATTCCCGCTGCTGACTGGCAAGTAGACTTCACCAACATGCCCACAGTATGGCACACTAAATACCTCCTTGTCTTTGTGGACACTTTCTCTGTTTGGGTTGAGGCATTTCCCACTTCCAATAAAAAGACTTCCACTGTAGCTTCAATCTAACTGACAGACATCATCCCCAGGTTTTGTATGCCGACTTCCCTACAATATGACAATGGCCCTGAGATTATTTCTAGGATCACAAAAAAGGTCTCTCAAGCCCTCTCTTTCAAGTGGCATTTCCACTGTCCATATTACCCCCAGGCTTCAGGGAAAGTGGAAAGGGTAAATCGTACTCTGAAGGAAGTCCTTACCAAATTGACAATGGAATTAAACATAGACTGGGTCAAAATCCTTCCATTGGCTTTGCTTCGAATCAGAGCTCTCCCTAAGAAACCATTTTTACTGTCTCCCTTTGAGATAATGTATGGAAGACCTCTTATACCCCCTGGGTTGGTCATTTCACAAGGACCTCTCACCCGAGATTTGTCTTTGCCTCTCTTGTTTCATCTCCGCTCGGAACACTGGAAATATCAGAACTGGCTTCTTCCAGACCCAGTCTCCTCTCCAAACACTCCTCCCTTAACACCTGGGAGTCTAGTCTATTATAATACCCCAGAGGAGAAAGGGACTCTTGCACCAAAATGGGAAGGCCCCTATCCTGTCATTCTCTGTAACCCCACCGCCGCCAAACTCTCCTTATCAGACAACCATCTCACTCCCTGGATTCCCATTTCTAGGTTGAAGCCATATCACCAGGAGGCCCCACCTGCTGACGACAGGACCACCCCAGAGGAACTCCAAGAATCACCTCCTGAACCTCCCCTTTACTCCTGCTTTCCACACCCATCTCACCCATTTAAGTTGCGGCTCACACGGTGTTCCCTGCAGCCCAATTCCTCTTAAAGAAGGCACAATGAGCTCTCCCAACACCCTAGTCTTCTCTAACTGCTTGTTTTTTTGTGCTCTGCTTCTTTTCTGTGCTCTGTTGGGACTTGTCTTTACCCTCCTAACCTACCATGTATTTATTCACTCTTCGGGAACGATACTCAGAACATGGCATGCAGAAGGTCCGCGCAGTGGATGCAACTACTTGCTTCATCCACAACTGCACCTCTATTCCCCTAAAATTGTCACCTTCAAGGACCTTCGTCCCTGGTAGCTGGAACTGGCCTTTCATTTGCTTCCTTTTTAATCAAACCAAAGACTATTGTCATTGGTGGCCTGAGATATATAATGGGTGTCCCTATTGGTCATGCAGGTTCCATGATGAACGTGGTAGCTGTTCTTACCACTCACTTGGCTACCCTGAAGGGTGGACTTCTAGTTACCTAAAGTGGCATAAAGGCTCTTCATCCGATAACAATGGATCATATACTTCAGATACACCTGACCCCAAGGCCAAACGTTGGGGCTATGTTGAGTTTGCTGTCTATGCTCGGACAACCTCAGCCAGACCCACAGGGTGGATGACTGTTGGCCGCACCCTGATTACGCCACCTAAGGCAACCATCCAGGTAGTCGAACACATTAAGGAGTCAGAATCAAAACTTCGAGATCTTATCCATAGCTCATCCAAAGAGGATTCAGAGCCTTCAACCCCCTAAGGTCCCCCTTCCACATGGCTCAATTTGCTACACCAAACTCTTCGATTATTAAACTCCTCCATTCTTTTGGTGCCTACTTCTCAGTGCTTTCTCTGTGCTTCACTTAGTCGTCCACTTCTAGCAGCGGTCCCATTAGCGGCAGGAAATATTTCAACAAAAACCTACAATTTCTCTAAGTAAGGACAACCCCTACATGTGACACATATCCCACTGTGGGAAAGTATTTCCAACAATACTTTATTTCCTTTCATCTGTATCCACCTGCCAATAATGAATCCTTTACCCATTTGTTCCTTGAGCTATAGCACCCCATAGAGCCCTGCGTTTATGCAACCTGGACATTTCATCTGGTGTAATTGGTCTTTAAGTACCTCAACGATCAATGTCTCTGGCACCTGTATCTTGGTTACTGTAGTTCCTCTGCTTTCTTTGTATACTCCCACTGAATTCCGACAGTTGGCCTTACCTTCCCGCACCCGTAGGGCAGTCTTTCTGCCGGTTCTGGTAGGCCTCACTTTAACAACCTCAGTGGCAAGTCTCGGTCTCTCTGGTGGAGCTATAGGTCATGCTCTATGGGCATCCAATGACGTGCGACAAAAACTGCAGGAAGCACTCGATACCACTGCTGAGTCTCTTGGCTCCTTGCAGTGGCAGGTTACTTCATTGGCACAAGTGGCTTTACAGAACCGAAGGGCAATTGATCTTCTCACTGCAGAAAAGGAGGGTACATGCCTATTCCTCAGAGAGAATGTTGCTATTATGTTAATGAATCTGGGCTAATAAAAAAAAAGTTGTTAAATTGCAGGAATTATCGACCCAATTGCTCAAACCTACCTCCTCCAATCCCATAACGAGGTTCTTCCAATCCTATCTTGCCATGTACTTACTACCTCTCTCTGGGCCCCTTATTGGGATGCTCCTTTTTTGTGCTCTCTTGCCCTGCATAATGAAGTTCCTTCAAACCCAACTGCAAAAAATTCGTAATCAAACTTTCAACCAGCTTTTGCTTAGGCACTACCAGCCTCTGATGACCGACGAACCCCCAACATCTCCAAGAGAACAGTTCACTCCGTGATGAAGCTCACTACCAGGCACGATGGAATGCAATGGACATGAGACAGTGGGAGACAACAAGCTCGGAAAACCTCTTAATCTGCCATCCTGGATTCTTGAATCTTTATGACCTTCTAAGCTTCCTCATGGCCCTTGGCCTCTTCTATGTCACTCCCCCAACATGGAACTTCTGCCAAAAATTGACCTTTGCTTTAATTTTTATCTTCATTCTGTTTTTATTCACTCTGATCTTCTTCAGGTCCTGTGGCACCTTGTCCAGGCAACGCTTCCAGTATTTTCTAGAGTCTCTGTTACAGGACCAGTGGCTGATACCAACAATCTCCTCCATCCAGGACTGGTTCCATGCCATCGACAACTTGTGGCTTCAGGGAACTTTCATTGACTTCACCCCTACGGAAGTAGCTGTCCATAGCCACTGGATTTTATTTCTTGCTGCCATGATATTCCCAGACCTGCCCCCCGAGCATTCCTCCCCTTCCCTTTCTAGGCCTCACAGCACCCCCATACAGCAGGAAGCAGCCGGATCTAAAAACGATGCCCCACTTCCTAAGAAAACAAAAAGGGAGGAATGTTGGGAAAAGTATAAATGGCAGCCATACCCCAGAGAAAAACCCCAACATGCTGCCTAAGGACTTCTTCTTCCTACCTTCTTCATTTCTGCAGTGGTGCGAAAAGTTCCCGCCCTTGTGAACTCTCCCGCCAGCGCCAATTTCAAATCTCACTGGTGGAGAACCTTAGCCCCAATGAGAACTAATTCCTGGGTTCTGGAGATGATATCTGAAAGAACTTGCTTTCAATAAACGGGTTGCTGCCATTTATCTAAGCCCTACCATCTCCCCCTTAGTTCTATATAATCACACAGCTTTTTTGCAATAAAATTGGAATTCTCCCTTTGAAGTGTCTTTGCGTGGGGAATTATTTCACTCATGATCAGCAACATGACATCCAAAGGTTCTCCAGTGCCACCTGGTCATGGAAATTTCAGAAATTTGTTGGTATTTATTTAGCCATTTTTGAAGGATGATGTTGGAGGCACTGTGGGTTTCAATTCATGCAGAAACCATTATATGGTAAGGAAGCTCATTTCAATGAAATCTCTGGAGAATACTCACAGGCAAGCCTTCCCAAAGAGTGGCCAAAAGGTCACATGAAGCCAGGATCATTGAGGTCGACAATGTGAGTTCCATGTGTGTTTAGACTCTCAACTATGGCTGCCAAGTCTTTCAGAATAAAATCATGTGATATCCTGGCTGAGATTCCCAGTGCAATCTGGAAAGCCACCCTGGCCCTCGATCTCAGTTTCCAAGGGCGATT
The DNA here is from genome assembly GCF_048772815.1 of Callospermophilus lateralis. Taxonomy (NCBI): domain Eukaryota; kingdom Metazoa; phylum Chordata; class Mammalia; order Rodentia; family Sciuridae; genus Callospermophilus; species Callospermophilus lateralis. Next base: position 220,056 of record NW_027513073.1, read on the forward strand.
CTCATGCGTGGCCTCCTAAAATCCCAACACATTTCATGGCAATACTTCTCTGAGGTCAGTTTCAGAACTCAGTCTCTAAGAGGAATCACACCAGAGTTCAAGCCCAGGTCGATCCAGTCATCTCTTTCAACCGCTACACAAATGACCACAATTAAAACCAAAACACTCCCACATGGCCATCATCTTCTTCCATATAGACACTAATCATAAACTCTGGCTGGAGTTTTCCATGAAGGGTGCAGCCCAAGACAGTCTCAAAAATAAGCTCTCTTGCCCCTCATTTGCCTAAATTCACGGTGGCCTGGACACCCATCCTGTGAACCAGGAGTTATCAAATAGGCCAGGTGTTAATACTGCTCTGCATCTCCAATTTGAGGCCTACTGACTGTCAGGTATAGATTCTTTATATGATTTGGAGTCATGAGAAAACCCAAAAACCTATGGGCTAGCCTCTGCAGGGTTTGAATAAATAATTTGACCCAAAGGATCCCTATTAACACTTGATGGGGGTCAGGAAACTTACAAATGAATGTGAGAAACTTCATTCACAATAACTGCTCTTTTGGCCATTGTGGTTTTGGGTGCACTCATGGCATATCTCTTTACATAAATCAGGTGCTGAGAATCTAAGCCACAACCTCACACAGGGCCATGAGGTTTATTCAGACACATTCCTTTCCAAAGCAATTAAGCAAAGAGCAACAGGTGATGACCATTCATTTGCATTTGAAAACTGTTTTCTTCAGGCTTCACAATGGGGTGGCCTTAGGCAAAGACCTTTCTGACATTCAGGGCAACAGAACAATTGATAAGCAAAAGGCCCAAAGCAGGGTTTCTCCACTGAGACTTTCTTGGTCACACTGATATCTGAGTTTTCTGAGATGCTCGCCATTCACTTCAGCTATCCAGTACATGGCCATGTCACAGATCTTGGAGGTGGTACATATCTTGGACACAAAACCATGAGCCTATTCTGAAGAGTGGCTAGAATTCCGGAAGGAAACAGAAACTTAGGAAGATAGCAGGTGTTGCCCATGGATAAGGCAAGCCTCAGTTCATTCATAAGTTGGGCAAGATGAATGCTGGGAATCTTTCTACTATACAGGACACATCAATTGTTGCATTCTCTTTTCTAATATCTACAACCACGGACACAGTGGATACACAGACATAGAAACACTCACCTTGTCAAACTACTTACTAGAAGAAGTCCACTCCAAATCAAACAAACCACCTTTCCTACCTATTCTCAGATCATGAGACAAAACCTGAATCACACCCACAAAGGCACATCCTTCCCCCATGTAACTCTGTGACTATCCGGAGTGTCCTTTGAGTGGTGGGCCAAACTATGTTCCCCCAAAATGGCCTGTCCTATCTCAGATCTGGTCTCCTTGGCCAACTCTGTGAAGTTGTCAGGAGCCAGCAGTGAACCACCACCTGCTTTCTCAGGAAAGGACCCTATTCAGAGCTCTCCTGGTATTTGGCCATCCTCACATCTGTAGGTACCAAGAAAGTCTGACACTCTCCTTGGTAAATCCAAAAAAATGAGCCAATGGGTATTGGACTGGACTGGCTCCAGGTGCCTGGCTTCCTGGATCCGAAGTTCAGAGAGTTCCATCACCAAGAAAGTGAGGTAGATCACTTCTTCAGGAACTGAATGAGGTCACTGCCTTGAAAACCACTTTGTACGAACAGTTGCTTTCAAGGGTCCCATGATATGGAGGCTGCCCCTACTTCCTGTGACATTTTCATAAGTTAGAATGGTATATAAACCATGGGCACTCGGGAACCGCTCTCCACCTAGGACTGGTTTGGTCCATCTTCTCTACATTAAGAAGAGAGAGGCTGATTCATACACATCCCTTCATGCTGACGAGGTTGTTTGCCATAGAAGATGACTTTTCTCTCTCAGTCTTTCATAGCTGCCTACATCTTCTCAAAAGATCATTTCTGCATGGGCCTTTGATGTTCTCAACAGGTGGAATATGCCCTACATTCCTGTATTGTAAAACTTACCCTGTCCCTGCTCTTCTGTAAAGTTTGATTGAGAGAACAGTGTATGGTTTGGGTTAATAACATGTTCAATTTGGGTTATGAATATTTCTGCATGACAAATAATGGTATTGGGAAACTATGATATTTACAAGAATATATAGGTGAAATATAAGTATAAAAATAGAAATCTAGGGAAGATATGTAGCCCAGAAGGGCATTGGGCCCTTAATTGGTACACATAGCTTTGAATGATGTTCTGCAAAAATGTCTCAGATAAATCTATATACAATGGCATAGGAGCTTGTACCTTGGATGATTGAATGTTGAAGAGAACATCCACTCAAAAAGAGATAGTCGGTAGGATTAGGAAGATAGTCGGTAGGTTTAGAAAGAAGAGTGAGTATAGGATTTAGAGCAAAAGATCTTAAGCAATAGGGTTTCGGGTAGACAGTGAATGTAAAAGTCAGCATATGTGAAGAGTCAGTCACAATGATGAACAGGGGAAAATATGTAGGAATACAGACATAAATAGAGACATTACTAAATCAGGCAAAGTATAAAGTGAGTGATAGGATTAGACATTTTCAACAGGCTTGAGGTTGAATATATAATCTTAGGAAGAAACAAATATGTAGTCACCAATACGATTGACATTTCAGAGCATTAGGAAACCTGTACATGGAAGGCTTTAGTAATCCATGCTCACTTTTCTTTTAGGCTTTGGTACAATCTTAAGAGTGACCTTTGCTTTTTTGGTCCAGAATATTACTGTGATAAAATGTATATGTAGATCAGATGACATGAGTATTTCTTCGACCATTTCTGGCAGCAATATTTAAAATATGTATAAATTAGTATTGGGGGTACAACGAGGTGTACCCTGTGTCTATAAATATAGAGATAATGCATGAATAGATCATACAGTTAATAAATAATATAACTGGTTCCACTTTAAATAATGGATTGAATTGATATCTGAAAATATATAAGAAATCATATATTGATATAGAATCATTCATAACAACTAGTTATACGTCTAATTGTAATCTTAGTGTTATGGTTTATCATGAAGAGTGTGTGAGTTTTGCTTCAAAAGTGATTATGGAAATCGAAAATAATGTGTTTGGAAAGAAGTCTCATGAAAAGACCAGTCAGACACATGGAGGAATACATGTTTCTGAAGCAGAAAGTGATTGAAAGTGAAATAAATGCCTATAAATTTGTGAACGTGTGGATGAAATATATATGCTATAATGTGCATAAACTCAAGAAATAGAAATGTACCAGTGTTGAATAAAAATGAACTTCAAAATAAATGTCATGTCCCATAGGAATTTACTAGCATTGATATTAAACTGGGTTAGTTACTGTAGAAATATTAGGATTTATATGCACTATTCACTGAAGTTAGTTTTCAATACTAGGAAACAAATATGTATTTCAGGTGAATGAATATTTCTGAGAATAATCTTGTGAAAATTTGATTATAAATCCACATATATGAACAAGAATAAATTTAGGGAGTGTATAATAAGACACATATGTTAAATATTATGAAATATCTGGAGAGTATATATATATATATATATATATATATATATATATATATATATATATATATATATATATATATATGCCAATCTAATTACACAGTGAAATATATATCATCCACAGATCCAAAAATATTCATTTTAGTTGATATGGATTTATGTATAACTTTTTTTAACTAGGAAGCTCCCCCATAGGTTGAATTTTCAGTTCCTACATCGTTTAGGAGGAGTGATCTCTTCTCACAGTTTGTATCTGCCAAGTCATGTAACTCATGAAAATTTGCGTGTGATACCAGGTAGGATTCTATATGTGCATATAAAAATACATGTGCTGAATAGACTACACAGAAAGTGAGACAGGAATTCACATATTTGTTAACATTAAAAGAACATGGAGAACTATTTCAATTAAAAATGGACGAGATTTATAACTCCTACCCTATATAATGCAAAACGCAAGTCCAAAAATACAACATGCCTCCTCTGAACTGCTTGTATTTCTATTCTGTTTCTGTTATTTTTCTCCATCATATTATGATTAGTACTCAGAATCTATTAGGGTATGTGTTAGTGTCAGGGATTCAGTATTTCAAATGTAAAATAGAAAAAGGAATCCAATGTGTATACAAATATGTGCTAAACAAAATCTTCCCACTCTCATCCAGAACAATTCCTTGACATTACCTTCGCCCAAAGTAAGACACAATTAGAGGAGAAGAGTTAGAAAATCTGTGAATATATATATGGAATGGAATATGCTCAGGGGTTTACAACCTTGGCAGTGGTAGAGGAGTTTCCAAAAGTATGGGACAGGGTAAAAACTCCATAAACATGGAGCTCTGCTGGCCTAAATACTTCTTGAGAAACTGCCTCTGAGGTTGGGCACTTGAAATATATGTAGTTGTCAGGAGCTTTAGCTGCTTTCTAGTGAGACCATCAAATCTGTGTCTGCATCTATGTGACCTGGAGGAAATGGTTTCTTATTTTCCAAAGAAACATGAGGCAGCAGTGCTGAATTCTCTCTTTGTACGTAAACGGTGACCATTGGGGGATAAGTGTCTTTTCATGTGGACTGTGAAGCCATTTGGTCATCTTCTATTTTCGTGGTGTTTCTTGCTGCTGCACTGGGACTTTGGCAATTGCTTCATGAAATTAAAGGAGTTCAACTGGGACACAGTTCTGGAGGCAAATCTGTCATGTGTGGTGAGTCAGCGTCTGCAGGAGAATGCACCAACCAGGCTTCTAACACACATAGCTTGGCCCCATGTCCATAGCAACCTGATTCTGAACATTGCCCGGAAACATCTCCATATAACAAGATGCCTTTTCATGTAAGGGTCTGCTGGCTGCACCATGTCAGTCACAAGCCATTTGGAAGCCAATGGCAGATCCACATGGCCCAAAAACAAATTTTTCATCACACACCTTCCCACCACTGCTCTAGGCACATTACTCAGCAGGTTCCAACTTACTGGCATCTCTGTTCTACACCATTTTCATGAAGCCCAGTCAATCAAGGCACTGTCTGGTACACTCATGATCAGCAACATCCAAAGGTTCTCCAGTGCCACCTGGTCATGGAAATTTCAAAAATTTCATGGTATTTATCAAGGCATTTTTCAAAGATGACGTTGGAGGCACTGTGGGTTTCAATTCATTCAGGAACCATTAAATGGTGAGGAAGCTCATTTCAATGAATGCTCTGGAGAACTCTCACAGGCAAGGCTTCCCAAAGAGTGGCCAAAAGGTCACATGAAGCCAGGCCCATTGAGGTCTACAATGTGACGTCCATTGGTGTTGTGACTCTCAACTATGGATGCCAAGTCTTTCAGAATAAAATCATGTGATATCCTGGCTGAGATTTCCCGGGCTCTTTGGAAAGCCACCCTGGGCCTAGATCTCTGTTTCCAAGTGTGATTCTCTCAGGTGGCCTCCTAAAATCCCAACAAAATTCATGGCAATACTTCTCTGAAGTTCAGTTCCAGAACTCAGTCTATAAGGGGAATCACACCAGAGTTCAAGCCCAGGTTTTCTCAGTCATGTCTTCCAACCGGACACAAATGACCAAAATTAAAAAAAAAAAAAACACTCCCATATGGCCCTCATCTTCTTCCATATAGACACTAATCATAACCTCTGGCTGTAGGTTTCCATGAGTGACGGAGTCCAGGAGAGTGGCCAAAATAACACCCTTGCCCTCATTGGTGTAACATCAGGGTGGTCTGGACACCCTTCATGTGAACCAGGATTGATCAAATATGCTAGACGTTAATACTTCTATGCTTCTCCAATTTGTGGAAAACTGAGTATCAGGTATATAGTTTTATGTGATTTGCCGTCATGAGAAAACACAAGCACCTCTGCAGGTCTTTGAAGAACTCATTTCACCCAAAGGATCACTATTCTCACTTGATCGAGTTCAAGAACTTTAAAGATAAAGGCGAGAGACTTCATCCACAATGACTGCTCTTTTGACCAATTTGGTTTTGGATGCACACATGGGATCTCTCTTTACATCCATCAGGTGCTGAGAATCTGAGCCACAACCTCACATAGGGCCAAGAGGATGATTCAGACACATCCCTTTCCAAAGCAATTAAGCAAAGAGCCACAGGAGATGCCCATTCATTTCCATTTGAAAACTTTTTCTTCAGTCTTCACAAAGGGGTGGCATGAGGCAAAGACCTTCCTGACATTCAGGGCAACAGAACAATAGGTTAGCAATAGGCCAAAAACAGGGTTTCTCCACTGAGACTTTCCTGGTCACACTGATATCTGAGTTTTCTGAGATGCTCGCCATTCCCTTCAGCTATCCTGTACATGGCCATGTCACAGAGCTTGGAGGTGGTACATATCTTGGACACAAAACCATGAGCCAATTCTGGAGAGTGGCCTGAATTCAGGAAGAAATCAGGAACTTAGGAAGATAGCAGGTGTTACCCATCCATACGGCAAGCCGCATTCCATTCATAAATTGGGCAGGAAGAATCCTGGTAAGCTTTCTACTAGACTGGACACATCAATTGCTGCATTCTTTTTTTGTAATGTCTACAACCATGGACACAGTGGGATACACAGACATAGAAACCTTCGCCTTGTCAAAACCCTTATTAGAAACCGTCCACTCCAAACCAAACAAACCGCCTTTCCTACCTATTCTCAGAACATTAGACAAAATCACAAACACACACCCACACCCACAAAGGCACCTCTTTCCTCAAAGTAGGTCTCTGACTATCGTGTGTGTCCTCTGACTGCTGGGCCATACTATGTTCCCATCAAATGGCCTGTCTTGTCTCAGATCTGGTTTCCTTGGCCAACTCTGTGAAGTTGTCAGGAGACAGCGGTGAGCCACTTACTGCTTTCTCAGGAAAGGCCACTCTTAAGATCTTTCCTGTCATTTGGCTATCCTCACATCAGTAGGTAGCAAGAAAGACTGACTCTGTCCTTGGTAAATCAAAAGAAGTGAGACCACTGGGACTGGGACTGGGACTAGATTTGTGTGCCTGGCTTCCTAGATCCCATGTTCAGAGAGTTCCATCACCAAGGATGTGAGGTGAGGTCACTTCCTTCAGGAACTGAATGAGGTCACTGCCTTGGCAACCACATTGTCTTAACATTTACTTCCAAAGGTCCCATGAAATGGAGGCTTCCCCTACTTTATGTGACACTTTCACAAGTTAGGATGGTATATCAACCATTGGTAACTGGGAACAGCTCTCCACACAGGCCTGGTTTGGTCCTTCTTCTCTACATAAAGAAGAGAGAGGCTGATTCAGACACATCACTTCATGCTGACCATGTTGTTTGCAAAGGAAGATGACTTTTGCTCTCTCAGTTCCTTCATACCTACCTACATCTTCTCTAGAGATCATTTGTGCATGGACCTTTTAGTTTCTCAGCAGTTGGAAGATTTCCTTCATTCCTGTATTTTAAGACCAACTCTGTCCTTGCTCTTCTCTTATGTTAGATTGAGGGAACAGTGTATGGTTAGGGTTAATAACAGGTTCGATTTTGAATAGAAATCATTCTGCTGGATGAATAATGGTATTGGAAACCTGCAATATTTACAAGAATATATAGGTGAAATATATGAGTATGAAAACAGAAATCTAGGTAAGATTTGAAGTCCAGAAAAGCATTGAGCCCTTGATTTCGGTATTAAGCTTTGATTTATTTTCTGCACAGATGGGATACTTTGCTTTGAATTATGTTCTGCAAAGATGTCTCAGATAAATTGATATATAATTGCATAGGACCTTGTAACTTGGATGATTGATTGTAAAAGAGAACTTCCAGTCAAAAAGGAGTAATCGGTAGTATTAGGAAGATAGTCGGTAGGTTTATATAGGAGAGTGAGTATAGGATTTGGACCAAAAGTTCTTTAGCTATAGGGTTTCGGGTATACAGTGAATGTAAATGTCAGAAAATGTGAAGAATCAGTCACAATGCAGAACTGGGGAAAATATGTAGGAATGCAGATATCAATAGAGACTTTAGGAAATCTGGCAAAGTATAGTTGGTTGTGAAATGTTAATAAAATAGGTACTTGTCACTTCCTGTTTTTCTGTATGCTTAATAAAACACTGTTGAAATCTTGAGAACTGTTTTCTAATCTTTGTTCCAGAATGTGCTGTCCCCAACTGCCAAACTGCAGAATGTACTCCCTCACCCAGTTGCATGCAAACTGCTCACTCGCCCAGACTCATCAATAAACTTCCCTCCCTGCCCACTTCAAGGAAAGTATATGAGCTCTGCTCTATTCAAATTAGCTCTGAGCCCCAGCATGCTGGACCCCCAATAAACCCTTTGCTTTTGCATGAGAGAGTCTCTTGGTGGTCTCTTCCCCAAACGCTCTCCCGACCTTTATATATGGAGGTTCCTTCGAGATCCGGCAGGGGCGGAAGAGAGACCTCAATGGGCTACTCTCAGGGAAAGTAAGGCGCCTCTTTCTGGTTTCAGGTTTCAGGTTAGGGCTTGGCAAAATGGCTGTTGATGAAGTTTCATGAGCTCTCTTTGACGGTGGCTGGCAGATGTGTCACAGAGCCACAGGATCTGGGGGATGCCACAGAGGACTCGGGAATCAAGGAACAATAGTCTCCTCGACTCAGTGATGTTTTGTTTCAGATTCGGTATTGCCAGCCCATCGGGTTTTGCCGGCTGCTCAGTCTTGGTCTCAGTGTTGGACGTTCATTGCCTGTCTTTATTATCTTGTCTTGTCTGTGTCGTGAGAGTTGCTTTTACTGTTTGTGTATCTTTCATTATGGGACAGGTCACTTCAATGCCTCTGTCTCTGACCTTGATCACTGGACCAAAGTCCGCTTAAGGGCTCAGAATCTTTCTTTTTCAGTAAAACGCTGGACCTGGCAGACTCTCTGTGCCTCAGAATGGCCCACCTTTGCATTCGGATGGCCCCTAGAAGGATCTTTCTACTTCGCACTAATTTAATAAGTCAGAGATATTGTCTTACAGCCAGGGCCACATAGCCGTCCCGATCAACAGCCATATATCTTAACTTGGCAGGACCTCTGCAAATCTCCTCCTCCATGGGTGAAGCCTTTCCTTGCCATGTCCCCGCTCCTACTCTTTTCCCCACGATCTCTCAAACCCTCTGCTCATCCTCCTCCTCCCCCCTCTGTTCTCCCTGAGTCACAAGATTTGACTCTACTGGACTCTCATCCCCCTCCTTATCTTCTACCCTCATCCCACAACCCCCAACACACTCTAAGTGATTCCCCTGCTGCTGACTCAGCCTCTCCGCCATTGGAGAAAGATAAGCCAGCCCAGCGCACTCCAGATAACTCCCCTGCAGCACACACAGCCCCTCCTCCCCTGGAGGAAGCTGGCCTGGCTAAAGGAACTCGACAGCGTCAAATGATTTAAAACCCTGAAACTCCCGTGTTGCTCCCCCTCCATTCCTATGGGCCAATGATTGACAACGGCCATGGAGGAAAAATGCAAGCCTACCAGTATTGGCCTTCTCCTCTTCAGACCTATATAAATGGAAAAATAACAATCCTCCTTTTACCGAGGACCCAACCTGGCTCTCAGGTCTGGTTGAGTCATTGATGTTTTCACACCAGCCTACTTGGGATGACTGCCAACAACTCATAGGGACTCTCTTCATGACAGAGGAACAAAAGAGAATCCTCCTGGATGCTAGAAAACAATATCCTCGGACTAGATGGGTGACCAACACAACTTCCCAACATAATCAAAGCCGGCTTTCTCTTGAAACGACCCAAGTGGGACCCCAACACATTTGAAGGTAGGGAACATCTGTCCACTTATCACCGGGCTCTAATAGTGGGTATCTTAGTGGCCGCTAGGCGACCAACTAATTTGGCCAAGGTAAGAGAGATTATTCAAGGGCCTGGTGAATCTACCTCTATGTTCCTAGAGAGAACTATGGAGGCATATAGGAGATATACTACTTTCGATCCTCAGGCAGAGGATCAAAAGGCATCTGTCACAATGGCCTTTATTGGGCAAACTGCCCTAGATATTAAAAGAAAGTTACAATGCTTAGATGGATTACAAGATATGATTTTGAGAGATTTAGTTAGAGAAGCCAACAAGGTATACTATAAGAGTGAAACTGAGGAAGAGAAGGGAGCAAAGGGAGGATGAGAGAAGCAAAAGACAGACTAAGGCATTGACTAAGGTCCTGGTCACAACAACAAACAGGCCAGAAATTAAGAAACAGAGAGACAGAAAGGGATACCTGGGCCCACACTAGAGGCCACCCCTGGCCTCAGATCAATGTGCCTACTCTAAAGAAAAAGGACACTCGGCCAAAGAGTGCCCTAGAAAGAGACAGCCACGCCAGCCAGACATTCTGACTCTGGAGGATGACTAAGAAAGTCGGGGCTCAGATCCTCTCCCCGACCTCTGGGTAACTTTTGAAGTGGAGGGGACCCCAGTAAACTTTGAAGTAGATACAGGGGCAATATACTCAGCCCTTAAGGCCCCATTGGGCCCTCTATCAAATAAAAGGTCTCTAATTCCAGGGTCTAAATGCAGTAAATATCAGACTTTGACAACTAAGGGGACCATGGACCAGGGGAAAGGATAAATCCATCACTCCTTCCTAGTAATCCCAGAATGCCCGGCCCCATTGATGGGCAGAGATCTGCTCACCAAGCTCTGGGCCAAAATAACTTTTAACCCTGAAGGCCCCCAAGTGGAATTTCTAAATCCTTCAGTAAACACTCCTATAATCATGGCTCTAACTATGTCAGTAGCAAATGTTCATCAACTCACTCATCTTTGTTCAAAGAAACTGCATTCATTCCTGAAAAATCAAGAACAGAGTTTTCCACTAACCGACTCACAGTGAAAGAAAATAACTGAATGGGTAACAAAAGCCTGTCAGGTCCATCAATTGGTTAATACTTACCCTTCCAAGCTTCCTGCAGGAAAGCACCTACGAGGAACCATACCAGGAAAATTCTGGGAAGTGGACTTTACTGAAATTAAGCCAGCAAGGTATGGACTTAAATATCTTCTAGTCTTTGAAGATACATTTTCAGGACGGATTGAAGCCTTCCCCACAAAAAAAAGAAAGAAAAAAGAAAAAAAAAAGAAACAGAGCAAATGGTTGTCAAGAAGATCCTGGAAGACATTTATTCTCCCCTTGACGACCAGTAGTCTTAACCCTCATCAGCCCCTTAAGCAGCATGGCTGATCACAAATCCTACTGGAAAAGAAGTATGGTCTATCTCACATACAGCCCCCTTATGGACCTGGTGGCCATCTCTCCACCCAGACATTTGTCAGCTGGCTATAGGTCTTTCCTATTGAGATATCCCTGATGAAGAGGATCCCACTAAAATTCCATTAAATCCCTTCGGTACCATAGAAAATGGAAACAAACATTATGGATGTAGGGACACGTGAGCCAGATGCAGGTTGGCTAGCCTAGATTACTATGTTTGCCCAGCGGAGTATCAAAGCCACAAACAGTCACGGCTGTGCGGGGGGGAGAGCAGACTTCTTCTGTAAGTCATGGGGCTGTGAGCATACAGGGACTGCCAGATGGAACCCAAACTCCTCATCAAATTCTGTAAACAGCATTGGCCATATTACCAATTAGATAACCAAAACCGATGGCCCCAAGAGGGGTCTCTATATCCTCAAATTCTGCGTGACCTTTTAAACTTCTGAAAGTGCTCAAAAGGGTAAAAGGAGATTCCCCTATGTGGAGGCCTTCTCCCTCCTTTGCTCACATCCTGAACTATGCTTCTCCAATAGATGCTTACCCTCAGCCTTCTGCTCCAGACTCTCTGCTGTCACTCCCACCTCAGCAACATGATTTCTGCCCTCCAATATCTAGATCAAAAACCCAAATCTCCGCCAGTTCTCAGACCATTGCCCCCTTGCTGAGGTAGCAGGTACTGAGGTACCACTCCACTCACTCACTACTCTCTTCTCCTGTCAGTGCCCGCACTGGGTCCCTCCAGGTCCTCTTACCAGCTAATGCAAAGCTCAAACCCACTGAGGAGAACCCTCAGACCCTTATCCAAAATGTAATGAAAATGGCCTTTAATGTTGCTTTGTCATCACTGAAAACAGGTTACTAAAAATTTAAAGTCCTTCACAGGCTTTTTGGGATACTCACTCCCGTTTCCCCCTCTGTTCTATCTGTTCTACTGCTCAAATTTTTCTTGCTATTAAGATCCCAAAGCCCTCGCCCAATATTCTTTTACATCTCTCCTTCCTCATTCTCAGATCCACGGAAGTTGCTCTCATCCCTGCCTTCCAAGTCGTCCCCCTCTGTACCAGGTCCACAGAAAAGTCTTAATTAACCTTCTCCAGAAGTCTTCACCATGGCTGATTTACGACTTTCAGCAAAAGAGTCCCTATAAAAGAGATCACTGTAGATAAACTTCCTATTTTCGTGTTGCCCTGGTCTCCTTGGAAACTGGCTAAAAAAAACCAGCACTCCTAATCTAGACACACCCTTAATAGTTTTTCACAAATATGTGAAAAAAAGGCCTCTGGCCTTGAGCTGGGGCTTCACAGAGATGGCTACATTTCTAAGATAAAGAAGTTACAAACTGGGCTGCATGGAAAAAGCTGGCAGGTTGAAAAAAAAAGAAAGGGAAGAAAAAGCTCTCCCCCACATAGGTGTCCTTGAAAATTTAACTTGCCCCAAACTGAGGAAAAAACAGAAATGAAAACTGCTTTTTGTGAACTTCTGCAGACTGTGAACTTCTGAGCCCCTTTCCTTACATGTTGTGTACAAAATTCTGAAACTACCTAAACATGGGTTTCAGGGGATTAATTGATTACAACAGAAGCAATGCCCCCTGAATCTGGTTGCAACCAAAAATGACTGTTTTCCTGTCTTTGGTGCTATCTTAGGTGCCTTGCCTTGTCCGTCCCTACAACAGTATAATTCTATATACTTAAACACTGTTTATGTTTTCATGAAATGGTCAACAGATGTGATTAATTGTGTAATGGTGCAGATGTTTCCCAGAGTGCTCTATCATGATGCAGGTTCATTTGAAGATCAAAGAGGGGGGCATAGAACACGGTTCCGCTGAAAACATATGTCCCTCACCTTAGCCATTCTATTACGAATAGTAGTTACTGCAGGGTAGTGCACGGGAACCATTGCTCTGGCCCATGGGACACAACAAATGACCCAAAGAAGCAATAGATCAAAAATTAAAGATATTAGAAACCTCCATCACAGCTTTGAACGAATCTTTAACCTCTCTCTCTGAAGTTGTTTTACAGAACAGTCGAGGGTTGGACCTCCTTTTCATGAGAGAAGGGGGCCTTTGTGCTTCATTGAGGGAAGAATGTTGTTTTTATGTCTACAATACTGGAGTTGTAAAAAAAAATCTATGAGTAAATTAAAAAGATGCCTTGAAGAGCGACAACGAGAGAGAGAGAGGCCCAAGAATGGTAGTTTGAGTCTTTTTTTACACAGTCCCCCTGGTTAACTACGTTTTTAACAACCCTAGCCAGTCCAATAATAATCCTCATATTATTGCTAACTATAAAACCCTGTTTTCTCAACCGTGTAATTTCTTTTCTCCAAGCTCAAATTGGACAAATTAAACTTATGGTAATACCCCACTAGCAGACATGGAATGTGACACCCCACAATGATCACTTTTATGATTAAAAGTAGCCAGAAGAAGAAGTGGGGAATGAAAAGTTAATAAAATATGTACTTGTCACTTCCTGTTTTTCTGTATGCATAACAAAACACTGTTGAAATCTTGAGAACTGTTTGCTAATCTTGTTCCCAGAATATGCTGTCCCCAATTACCAAACTGCAGAATGTACTCCCTCACCCAGTTGAATACAAACCATCCACTCTCCCTGACCCATCAATGAACTTCCATCCCTGCCCTCTGCAAGGAAAGTATATAAGCTCTGCTTAAGCTGTTGTCAGGTCTCTCTGCTCTATTCCAGTGAGCTCTGAGCCCCAGCATGCTGGACCCCCAATAAAACCTTTGCTGTTGCATGAGATAGTCTCTTGGTGGTCTCTTTCTCCGGCACTCGCTCAAACTTTACTTGGATGATAGAATGTAGAAGAGAACATCTATTCAAAAAGTTATAGTCAGTAGGATTAGGAAGATAGTTGGTAGGTTTAGGAAGAAAAGTGAGTATAGGATTTGGAACAAAAGTTCTTTGCCAATAGGGTTTTGGTTAGAGAGTCAATGTAAATATCAACACAAGTGAAGAGTCAGTCACAATGATGAACAGGGGAAAATATGTAGAAAAGCAGATATCAATAGAGACATTAGGAAATCAGGAAAAGAATAAAGTGAGTTATGGGATTAGATATTTTCTACAGGGTTGAGGTTGAATGTATGAGCTTAGGAAGAAACAAAGATGAAGTCAACAATAGGATTGACATTTGAGAGCATTAGCATAGCCCAAGACAGTGTCCAAAATAAGCTCCGTTGCCCTCATTTGCCTAAATTCCCGGTGGCCTGTACATCCTTCCTGTGTACCAGGAGTGATCAAATAGGCCTGACCTTAATATTGCTCTGCTTCACCAATTTGAGGCCTACCGAGTGTCGGGTACACATTCTTTATGTAAATTGGAGAGATGAGAAAACCCAAGCACCTATTGGAAAGCTTCTGAATTAATTTGAAGAAATCATTTGACCCAAATGATCCCTATTCTCACTTGATGGAATTCAGAAACCTTACAGAGGAAGGCAAAAGACTTCATCCACAATGACTGCTCTTTTTTGCCATTTTGGATTTGGATGCACACATGGGATCTTTCTTTAGATCCATCAGGTGCTGAGTATCTAAGTCAAAGAATCACACTGGGCCAAGAGGCTGATTCAGACACACCTCTTTCCAAATCAATTAAGAAAAGAGCCAAAGGTGAATCCTATTAATTTCCATTTGAAAAATCTTTTCTTCAGGATTCAAAAAGCTGTGGCCTGAGACAAAAACCTTCCTGACTCTCAGGGCAACAGAACAATAGGTAAGCAAATGGCCCAAAGCAGGGATTCTCCACTGAGACTTTACTGGTCACACTGATATCTGAGTTTTCTGAGATGCTCGTCATTCCCTTCAGCTATCCAGTACATGGCCATGTCACCGAGCTTGGAGGTAGTACATATCTTGGACACAAAACCATGAGCCTATTCTGGAAAGTGGCCATAATTCAGGAAGAAAACAGCAACTTAGGAAGGTAGCAGGTATTGCCCATCAATAAGGCAAGCCATAGTCAATTCATAAATTGGGCTGGATGAATGCTGGGAAGCTTTCTACGAGACAGGACACATCAATTAATGCATTCTCTTTTCTAATGTGTACAAGTACAAACACAGTGGGATACACAGACATAGAAACACTTGCACTGTCAAACGACTTACTAGAAACTGTTCACTCCAAATCAAACAAACCGCCTTTCCTACCTATTCTCAGAACATGAGACAAAACCACAAACCCACACCCACACCCACAATGGCACCTCCTTCCCTCAAATAGGTCTGTGACTGTCCGGTGTGTGCTCTGACTGATGGGTCATACTATGATCCCCCAAAATGGCCTGTCCTGTCTCAGATCTGGTCTTCTTGGCCAACTCTGTGAAGTTGTCAGGAGCCAGGATTGAGCCACTACCTGCTTTCTCAGGAAGAGCCCCTCTTTTGAGCTTTCCTGGCATTTGGCCATCCTCACATCAGTAGGTACCAAGAAAGACTGACTCTGTCCTTGGTTAATCCAAAAAAGTGAGACCACTGGGACTAGGACTGGGACTGGCTCTGGGTGCCTGGCTTTCTGTATCCCAAGTTCAGAGAGTTCCATCACCAAGGAAGTGAGATGAGATCACTTTCTTCAGGAACTGAATGAGATCACTGCCTTAGCAACCACTTTATCATAACAATTGCTTCCAACGGTACCATGAGATGGAGGCTGCCCCTACTTCCTGTCACACTTTCACATGGTAGAATGGTATATCACCTGTAGGCAAATGGTAACAGCTCTCCACACAGGCATGGTTTTGTCCATCTTCTCTACATTAAGGAGAGATTGGCTGATTCTGATGCAACCCTTCATTCTGACCAGGTTGTTTGCCATGGAAGATGATTTTTGCTCTCTCAGGTCTTTCATAGCTGCCTACATCTTCTCCAGGGATCATTTCTGCATGGAGCTTTGAGGTTCTCAGCAGATGGAAGATCCACTACATTTCTGTATTGTAAGACCAACACTGTCCCTGCTCTTCTGTAAAATGAGATTGAGGGAACAGTGTATGGTTAGGGTGAATAACATTTTCCATTTGGCTTAGGAATCATTCTGCTGGATGATTAATGGTGTTGGGAACATGCGATATTTATAAGAATATAGAGGTGAAATACATGTATGAAAAAATAAATCTAAGTAAGATTTGAAGCTCAGAAAATCATTGGGCCCTTGATTGGGATACTTACCATTGAATTACGTTCTCACAGATGTCTCAGATAAATCGATATACAATGGCATAAGACCTTGTACGTTGGATGATTGAATGTAGAAGAGAATATCCAGTCAAAAAGGGATAGTCAGTAGGATTAGGAAGATAGTCAGTAGGTTTAGGAAGAAGAGTGAGTATAGGATTTGGAAAAAAAGTTCTTCAGCAATAAGTTATCAATTAGAGTGTGAAAGCAAATGTCAGCACATGTGAAGGTTCAGTCACAGTGGTGAACTGTGGAAAATATGTAAGAAAGCAGATGGCAATAGAGACATTATGAAATCAGGCAATGTATAAAGTGAGGGATAGGATTAAACATTTTCAATCGGGTTGAGTTTGAATATATAATCTTAAGAGGAAACAAATATGTAGTCACCAATAGGATTGACATTTGAGAGCATTAGGCAACTTGGACATGGATGATTTTAGTAATCCATATTTACTTTCCATTTAGGCTTTGGTACAATCATAAGTGTGATCTTTGCATTTTGTGTCCAGAATATTTCTGTGATAAAATGTATATGTAGATCAGGTGACATGCGTATTTCTTCCACCATTTCTGGGAGCAATATTTTGAAGACATATAAATTAGTATTGGGGGTACAAAGAGGTGTACACTGTGTCTATGAATATTAAAAAAAAAAGCATGCATAGACCATACTGTGAATAAATAATATAACTGGTTTTACTCTAAATAATGGATTGAATTGATATCTGAAAATATATAAGAAATCTGATATTGGTATACAATCATTCATTCCAACCAGTTATACATCCATTGGAAATATCAGAGTTATAATTTATCATGAAGGGGATGTGAGTTTTGCTTCAAAAGTGATTATGGAAATCGAAAATAATGTGTTTTGAAAGAGGTCTCAGGAAGAGACCAGTCTAGAAAGATGGAAGAATACATGTGTCCTGAAGCAGGAAGTGATTGAAAGTGAAACAAATTCGTATAAATTTGCGAACTTGTGGATAAAATATATATCCTATGATGTGCATAAACTTAAGAAATAGTAATGTACCAGTTTTGAATAAAAATGAACATAAAAATACAAATCATGTACCATAGGAATCTACTTGCCTTGATGTTAAACTGGGACAGTAACTCTAGAAATATTAGGATATGTATGTACCATTCACTGAAGTTAGTTTTCAGTACTAGAAAACAAATATGTATTTCAGGTGGATGAATATTTCTGAGAATAATATTGTGAAAAGTTGATTATAAATCCACATACGTGAACATGAATGAATTTAGGGAGTGTATATAAGACACATATATTTCATATTTTAAAAATCTGGAGATTGTATATATATATATATATATATATATATATATATATATATATATATATATATATATATATAACAAAACACACACACAGACATTCAAAAGTAGCAATAGATATGCCAATCATAATTGATCGAGATATATATATCATCCACAGATCCAAAAATATTCAATTTACTGAACATGGATTTATGTATAATGTTGTTCAACTAGGAAGCTCACCCATTGGTTGAATTTTTAGTTCCAGCAGTGTTTAGGATAGTGATCTCTTCTCACAATTTGTGTCTGCCAAGTCAGCCACCTCACAAGAATGTACATGTGATACAAGTTAGGATTCTATATGTGCATATCAAAACACATCTGCTGAATAGGCTACAGAGAAAGGGAGATAGGAATTCACATATTTGTTAACTTTAAAACACATGGAGAGATATCCAAAATGGCGGCGGGTATGGAGAGATCAAGTCTCTGACCTCTTCAGCTGCGCTGGAATAGGGAGTCATAAACTGTCTAAATACTGTTTGCTCAGGATCACTAGGCAATGATGCACTGACATGAATCTTGGGTGAACAGTCTGGGCCACGCAGAACACACACCGAGCCCGGATCAGTTGCATTCAACCTCTGGTTTGCCTGCATTTCGTGACTCAACACTAACGATCCAGCTGAAATAACTGGTCTGCCCTTCTGAACTTACAGAGGTAGAAGCCAACCTAGCCTTCATAGGCAGTGGCCAAAGGATTGAAACGGGGCATGGGAGAGACAGTCAGGACCCACCAGTTGCATCGGTCACCCGGCAAAGGGAACGAATGATCACCATTTGCATGGGATACCACCATGGCATAGAACTGACGTCAAGGATGGAGGAGATAACTTCATTGAAACCAGCGCGACAGGTTTGTAATTCCCTAGCCATCTCTCTCCACACAGCAGGGAATCCTTAAGGGCCCCTCCCAGCTCTCCCGTAAGGGTCCCTCTCAGCTCTACCATGAGCGCGATAGCCAGACCAAGAAAATCAGGAGTGGCGCGGGACTTGTGGCACAGAACTCCAGGCTACCGCTCCCACCAGTGCTGACAACTGAGGTCTCTTGCACCAGCTACTGGGGCGTGGCTCCCGGAGGGCAAACAAATTCGCTTGGGGATCTCAGCCCCAAGCTCTACAAACTTAGGGTCTGAGGGAAGCAAACCGGGAGAGTGTGCCCAGGTATTCATAAAAACAGGTCTCCCAGGGGCAGCAAACCTGGCGTGTTGCCAGTATTGTGGTGAGCGTCGCAGGTGAGCAGGGCATGGCTTGAGGAAACACAAGAGAAGGCCCTAGGGTGTCAGGATTGGACACCCGCCCAATCTGGAAGGAAGAGCAGCTGCATAGTGATTGGTTCCCACCTACTGAGAGGAGAACCTCGGCCCAGTGGGCACAGCACCACCTATTGGAAGAGAAGTTAATCAAACTCTATGACTGCATTTATTATTATCATTATTTATTTATTTTTTAAATTTGTGGGTTTTTTTTTCTTTTTCTTTCATTTTCATTCTTGTTGTTGTTGTTTTTCTTTAACTTTTTTAATGTTTTTAAGTTTTTAAATTTCTTTATTTTATTATTAATTATTATTATTATTATTAAATTGTAATTTTCATTTTTTTATTATCATTATTATTTTTTAAATTTTTCTTTCATTCTTTATTTTCTGTTTTTTTCTTTTGTCTTTTCATTTCTTTTCAATTTTCTTTTTCCCCCTTTCTTGAATTCTACCTGCCTACTCTCATTCTCTTATTGACTTCTTCCCTTCCCTTCTAATATCTTTCCTCCCAAGCATGAAATAAATTTATAAGACTAATCAGTAACTCAGCACTCAAACAGAACAAGAAGTAACATGAGCAGCATAAGAAAGCAAGAAAGAAAAAGAGTACAAACAATGAAGGACAGCCTAAATACTCAGGAGGACCTAGAGTCATCAGAAAAATGATCATATAAAGAACTCAAGGAATACCTTAGACAGATGGAATGGAACCTTAAAGAAGATATGAGACAGCAAATCCAAACAGTGAAAGAACACATTGAAAATGAATTACATGAACAGATTAAAAAAAAGAAGTTAAGCATCTTTATACGGAGATAGAGATAATAAAAAAAATCATACAATAATTCTAGAAATGAAGGAAACGATAAACCAAATTAAAAACTCAATTGAGTGAATTACTAAAAGAGTGGAGGAAGTAGAAGACAGAATGTCACATAATGAAGACAAAATATATCATCTTGAAAAGAGTCTAGCCAACTCAGAAAGGCTGGTAAAAAATCACGAGAAAATCATCCAAGAGATATGGGATAACATATAAAAACCAAATTTATGAGTCATCTGGATAGAGGAAGGTCCAGAGATTCAAACCACGGGAATGAGTAACCTACTGAATGAAATAATTACAGAAAACTTTCCAGAAATAAAAAAAGAAACGGATATACAAATTGTAGATTCATAGAGGACACTGAGCACAAAAAATCACAGTAGACCAAAACCAAGACATTTGTTATAAACATATCTAATATACAGAACAAAGAGAAAATATTAAAAGCTACAAGAAAAAGGAGGCAGACTACATTCATTGGTAAATCAATAAGGTTAACAAAGGATGTTTCATCACAGTTGATGAAAGCGAGAAGATCTTGGAACAACGCATTTTAAACACTGAAAGACAATGGATGCCAACCAAGAATTCTGGATCCAGCAAAATTAACCTTCAGGTACGAAAATGAAATAAAAATCTTTCATGATTAACAAAAGCTAAAAGAATTTGCAGCCAGAAAACCAGCATTGCAAAGCATCTTGAGAAAAACAATACATGAGGAAGAAATGAAAAACAACAACCAAAACCATCAGTGGGAAGTGACTGGGTAATGACAGAGTGCAGGGGGAATGCTAATCATGGAGAAACAAAGTAAATTAAAAACAAAGATAAATAATTAAACATGGCTGAAAGTACAAACCATATATCAATAGTAGCTCTAAACGTTTATGGCTTAAAATCTCCAATAAAGCAACATAGCCTGGTAACTTGGATTAATAAAACAAATCCAACAATATGTTGCCTCCAGGAGACACATCTGAATGGAAAAGACATACACAGGCTGAAGGTGAAAAGTTGGGAAAATTTATACCATGCACACAGTCCTCGTAAGCAAGCAGGGGTGGCCATCCTCATATAGAATAAAATCGAAGTCAAGACTAAGTTAATCAAAAGGGATAAGAAGGACATTATATACTGTTAAAAGAAACCATTCACCAACAAGACATAACAATTATCAATATTTATGCACCAAATAATGGTGTTGCAATGTTCATAAAACAAATTCTTCTCAAGTTCAAGAATCAAATAGACCACAACCTAATAATTATGGGTGACTTCAACACACCTCTCTCACCATTAGACAGATCCTCCAAACAAAAGTTGAATAAAGAAAATATAGAACTCAATATCACAATCAATATCCTAGACTTACCTGACATATATAGAATATATCAACCATCATCAAGTGGATATACTTTTTTTTCAGCAGCACATGGATCCCTCTCAAAAATAGAGCATATATTATGCAATAGGGCAACACTCAGTAAATATAAAGAGGTGGAGATAATACCATGCATTTTATCTCATCATAATGGAATGAAACTGTAAATCAATGATAAAAGAAGGAAGGAAAAATCCTACATCACTAGGAAAATAAACAATATGTTACTGAATAATCCATGGGTTACAGAAGACATAAAGGAGGAAATCAAAAAATTCTTAGAGATAAATGAAAATACAGACACAACATATCGGAATCTATGGGACACAATGAAAGCAATTTTAAGAGGGAAATTCATCACCTGGAAGTCATTCATCAAAAAAAGCAAAAACCAACAAATAAATGAGCTCACACTTCATCTAAAAGCCCTAGAAAAGGAAGAGCAAAACAACAGCAAATGTAGCAGAAGGCAAGAAATAATTAAAATCAGAGTGGAAACCAATGAAATTGAAACAAAAGAAACTATTGAAAAAACTAACAAAAATAAAAGTTGGTTCTTCGAAAAAATAAATAAGATCAACAGACTCTTAGCCATGCTAATGAAGAGAAGAAGAGAGAGAACTCAAATTACAAACATACAGGATGAAAAAGGCAATATCACAACAGATGCTACAGAAATACAGAAGACAATTAGAAATTATTTTGAAAACCTATATTCCAATAAAATAGAAAATATGAAGACATCGGTAAATTTCTTAAGTTACATGATTTGCCCAGACTGAGTCAGGAGGATACACACAATTTAAACATACCAATATCAATGGATGATATAGAGGAAGCAATCAAAAGACTACCAACCAAGAAAAGCCCAGGACCAGATGGGTATACAGCAGAATTTTACAAAACCTTTAAAGAAGAATTAATACCAATACTTTTCAAGTTATTTCGAGAAACAGATAAAGAGGGAGCTCTGCCAAATTCATTCTATGAGGCCAACATCACCCTTATTCTGAAACAAGACAAAGACACCTCAAAGAAAGAAAAGTACAGACCAATATCTCTGATGAAGCTAGATGCAAGAATCCTCAGTAAAATTCTGGAGAATTGTATTGAAAGGCACATAAAAAATAATTGTGCACCACGATCAAGTAGGATTCATCCCTGGGATGCAAGGATGTTTTAATATATGGAAATCAATAAATATTATTCACCACATCAATTGACTTAAAGATAAGAACCATATGATCATCTTGATAGATGCAGAAAGAGCAGTTGACAAAGTACAGCATCCCTTTATGTTCAAAACATTAGAAAAACTAGGGATAACAGGAACTTACCTCGACATTGTAAAAGCTATCTATGCTAAGCCTCAGGCTAGGATCATTCTGAATGGAGAAAAATTGAAGGCATTCACTCTAAAATCTGGAACAAGACAAGGATGCCCTCTATCCACACTTCAATTCAATATAGTTCTCAAAACACTGGCCAGAGAAATTAGACGAAAGAAATCAAAGCCATAAAAATAGGAAAAGAAGAACGTAAATTATCACTATGTGCTGGTGACATGATTCTATAGAATCATAGAAGACCCAAAAGGGTCTACAAAAAAAAACTACTAGAACTAATAAATGAATTCAGCAAAGTAGCAGGATCTAAAATCAACACGCATAAATCGAAGGCCTTTCTGTATATCAGCAACAAATCTTCTGAAACGGAAATGAGGAAAAGCAGTTCATTCAAAACATCCTCAAAAAAATTAAATACATGGGAATCAACCTAACAAATTAAATACATGGGAATCAACCTAACAAAAGAGGTGAAAGATTTATACAATAAATCAATAGAACCCTAAAAAAAGAAGTAGAAGAAGATATTAGAAGATGGAAAAATATACCCTGTTCATGGATAGGCAGAACTAACATCATCAAAATGGCGATATTACCAAAAGTTATCTATAGGTTTAATGCAATGCCAATCAAAATCCCAATGGCATTTCTTGTAGAAATAGAGAAAGCAATCATGAAATTCATATGGAAAAATATAAGACCCAGAAATACAAAAGCAATTCTAAGCAGGAAGTGTGAATCAGGCGGTATAGTGATACCAGATTTCAAACTATATTACAGAGCAATAGTAACAAAAACAGCATGGTACTGGTACCAAAACAGGCGGGTAGACCAGTGGTACGGTATACAGGACACAAGAGACTAATCCACAAAGCTACAACTCTGTTATATTTGATAAAGGAGCTAAAAGCATGCAATGGAGGAAGGATAGCATCTTCAACAAATGGTGTTGGGTAAACTGAAAATACATATGCAACAAAATGGAACTTAATCCCCTCCTCTCGCCATGCACAAGAGAGTTAACTCAAAGTGGATCATGGAGCTAGATATCAAATCAGAGACTCTGCATGTGTTAGAAGAAAAAGTTGGCTCTGGTCTACATATTGTGGGGTCGGGCTCCAAATTCCTTAATAGGACACCCATAGCACAAGAGTTAATAACAAGAATCAACAAATGGGACTTACTTAAATTAAAAAGTTTTTTCTCAGCAAAAGAAACAATAAGAGAGGTAAATAGAAAGCCTACATCATGGGAACAAATTTTTACTCACCACACTTCAGATAGAGCCCTAATATCCAGAGTATACAAAAAACTCAAACAATTAGACAATAAGATAACAAATAACCCAATCAACAAATGGGCCAAGGACCTGAAAAGACACTTCTCAAAGGAGGACATACAATCAATCAATAAGTACATGAAAAAATGCTCACCATCTCTAGCAGTCAGAGAAATGCAAATCAAAACCACCCTAAGATACCATCTCACTCCAGTAAGATTGACAGCCTTTAGGAAGTCAAACAACAACAAGTGCTGCTGAGGATGTGTGGAAAAGGGTACTCTTGTACATTGCTGGTGGGACTGCAAACTGGTGCGGCCAATTTGGAAAGCAGTATGGAGAATCCTGGGAAAGCTGGGAATGGAACCACCATTTGACCAAGCTATTGCCCTTCTCAGACTATTCCCTGAATCTTAAAAGAGCGTATTACAGTGATACTGCCACATCGATGTTCATAGCAGCACAATTCACAATTGCTAGACTGTGGAACCAACCCAGATGCCCTACAATAGATGAATGGATTAAAAAAATGTGGCATTTATACACCATGGAGTAATATGCAGCACTAAAAAATGACAAAAAAATGGAATTTGCAGGGAAATGGATGGCACTAGAGCAGATAATGCTTATTGAAGCTAGCCAATCATAGAAAACAAATACCAAATGTCTTATTTGATATAATGAGAGCAACTAAGAACAGAGCAGGGAGGAAGAGCAGGAAGAAAAGATTAACATTAAACAGAGACGTGAGTTGCGGGGGGGGGAGGTAGAGAAAAGGTAAATTTCATGGTAATGGAGGGAGACCCTCATTGTTACACAAAATTACATATAAGAGGTTGTGAGGGGAATTGTAAAATAAACAAAGAGAGAAATGAATTACAGTAGATTCGGTAGAGAGAGAAGATGGGAGTGGAGGGGAGCAGGGATAGTAGAGGATAGGAAAGGTACCAGAATACAAGTTACTAATAGGGCATTATGTAAAATGTGGATGTGTAACCGATGTGATTCTGCAATCCATATTTGGGGTAAAAATGGGAGTTCATAACCCACTTGAATCTAATGTATAAAATACGATATGTCAAGAGCTTTGTTATGTTTTGAACAACCAACTAATAAAATAAAATAAAATAAAATAAAATAATCGAAAGAAAAACACATGGGGAACTATTTCAACACAAAATTGACTAGATGTATAACTCCTACCTTATATAATGCAAAATGCAAGTCCAACTATACACCATGCCTCCTCTGAAATGCTTGTAATTCTATTCTGTTTGGGTTGTTTTTCTCCATCTTATTAGGATTAGCAGTCAGAGTCTAGTAGATTAGGTGTCAGTGTCCGGTATTCAGTATTTCAAATGGAAAATTGGAAAATGGACCAAATGTGTATGCAAATATATGCTACACAAAAATTTTCCCACTCTCATCCAGAAAAATGCCTTGACATTACCCTCGTCCCAAGTAATACATCATTAAAAGTCAAGAGTTAGAAAATCTGGGAATAAATATCTGGAATGGAATATGCTCAAAAGTTTACAACCTGGGAGGTGGTAGAGTAGTTTCCAAAAGTAAGGGACAGGGTAAACACTCCACAAACATGGAGCTGTGCTGGCATAAAGACTTCTTGAGAAACTGCCTCTGAGTTTGAGCACTTGAAATATATGTTGTTGTCAGGAGCTTTACCTTCCTTGTAGTGAGACCATTACAGCTGGGTCTGCATCTATGTTACCTGGAGGACATGGTTTAATATTTTCCAATGAACATGCGGTAGCACTGCTGAATTCAATCCTAGTCGGTAAACTGGGGCCACTGGGGGCTAAGTGTCTCCCCTTGTGGACTGTGAAGTCATTAGGTCATCCTCCACATTTTGTGGTGTTTATTGCTGCTGCACTGGGTGTTTAGTATTTGCTTCACGAAATACAAGGAGTTCAACTGAAAAACAGTGCTGAAGGGAGTTCTGTCATATGTGGTGGGTCAGGGTCTGTAGGAGAATGCACCAACCAAGGTTCTATCCCTCATAGCTTGCCCCTTGACCATAGCAACCTGATTCTGAACATTCCCCTGAAACCTCTCAATATAACAAGGTCCCTTTACTTGTAAGGGTCTGTTGGCTGCACCATGTCAGCCACAAGCCATTTGGAAGCCAATGGCAGATCCACATGGCCCCACCACAGATATTCCATCACACACCTGCCCACCACGGCTATAAGCCCACTAGTCAGCAGACTCCAACTTACTGGCATCTCTGTTCTACACCATTTTCTTGAAACCCAGTCAATCAAGGCACTGTCTGGTATACTCATAATCATCAACAGGATATCCAAAGGTCCTCCAGTGCCACCTGTTCATGAAAATTTAAAAAAAAATTTCATGGTATTTATCGAGCCATTTTTCAAGCATGAAGTTGGAGGCAATGTGGGTTTCAATTCATTCAGGAACAATTAAATGTTGAGGATGCTCATTTCCATAAAAGCTTTGGAGAACTCTCAGAGGCAAGTCTTCCCAAAGAGTAGCCAAAAGGTCACATGAAGCAAGGTGCATTGAGGTCTACAACGTGAGGTCCATGTGTGTTTTGACTCTCAACTATGGCTGCCAAGTCGTTCAGAATAAAATCATGTGATATCTTGGCTGAGATTCCCAGTGCTCTGCGGAAAGCAACCCTGGGCCTAGATCTCAGTTTCCAAGGGCAAATCTCATGCGTGGCCTCCTAAAATTCCAACACAATTCATGGAAATACTTCGATGACGTCAGTTCCAGAATGCAGTCTCTTAGGGTAATCACACCAGAGTTCAAGCCAAGGTGGACCCAGTCGTCTCTTCCAACCGCCACACAAATGACCACGATTCAAACCAAAACAATCCCACATGACCTCATCTTCTTCCATTTAGACACTCATCATAACTTCTGGCTGGAGGTTTCCATGAGGTGTTCACCCCAAGACAGTGTCCAAAAAATCTCCCTTGCATCTCATTTGCCTAAAGTCAGGGTGGCCTGTACACCCTTCCTGTGAACCAGGAATGATCAAAAAGGCCTGCCAATAATACTGCTCTGCTTCTCAAATTTGAGGCCTACTGACTGTGGGTTTTAGATTCTTTATGTGAATTGCAGTCATGAGAAAATCTAAGCACCTATGGGCTAGCCTCTGCAGGGTTTGAGGAACTTATTTGACCCAAAGAATCCCTATTCTCACTTGATGGAGGTCAAGAAAGTTACAGAGCAAGGTGAGAGACTTCATCCACAAGGACTGCTCTTTGGCCATTTTGGTTTTGGATGTACACATGGAATCTTTCTTTAGATCCATCAGGTGCTGAGACTCTAAGCCACCACCTCACACAGGCTCAAGAGTCTGAATAAGACACATTCTTTTCAAAGAAATTAAGCAAAGAGCCACAGGTAATGCCCATTTATTTCCATTGCAAAACTCTTCTTTTCAGGCTTCAAAAAGGTGTGGCCTGAGGCAAAGGCCTTCCTGAAATTCAGGGCAACAGAACAATAGGTAAGCATAAGGCCCAAAGCAGGGTTTCTCCACTGAGACTTTCCTGGTCCCAGTGATTTCTGAGTTTTCTGAGATGCTCGCCATTCCCTTCAGCTATCCAGTACATGGCCATGTCAAAGAACTTGGAGGTGGTACATAACTTGGACAAAAAACCATGAGCCTATTCTGGAGAGTCTCCAGAATTCAGGATGAAAACAGGAACTTAGGAAGATATCAGGTGTAGCCCATCGATCAGGCAAGCCGCAGTCCATTCATAAATTGGGCAAAATGAATGCTGTGAAGCTTTCTACTAGACAGGACACATCCATTTATGCATTCTCTTTTCTAATGTCTACAACTATGGACACAGTGGGATACACAGACACAGAAACACTCGCCTTGTCAAGGGACTTTCTAGAAAATGTTCACTAAATCCAAACAAACCACTTTTCCTACCTATTTTCAGAACAAGGGAAAATCACAAACCTACAACCACACCCACAGAGGCACCTCCTTACCCCAAGTAATTCTGAGACTATCTGGAGTGTCCTCTGACTGGTGGGCCATATTATGTTCCCTCAAAATGGCATGTCCTGTCTCAGATCTCCTCTTCTTATCCAACTCTGTGAAGTTGTCAAGAGCAAGCTGTGAGCAACTACCTTTTTTCCCAGGAAAGGCCCGTCTTCAGAACTCTCTTGGCATTTGGCCTTCCTCACATCAGTAGGTACCAAGAAAGACTGATTCTGTCCTTGGTACATACAAACAAGTGAGAACACTGGGACTGGGACTGGGACTGGCTCTGTGTGCCTGGCTTCCTGGATCCCAAGTTCAGAGAGTTCCATCAACAAGGAAGTGAGGTGAGGTCACTTCCTTCAGGAACTGAATGAGGTCACTGCCTTGGCAACCACTTTGTCCTAACAGTTGCTTCCAAGGGTCCCTTCAGATGCAGGCTGCTCCTACTACCTGTGACAGTTTCACAAGTTAGAATAGTATATCAACCATAGGCACCAGGAAACAACTCTCCACACAGGCCTGGTTTGGTCCATCTTCTCTACATTAAGAAGAGAGAGGCTGATTCAGACACAACCCTTCATCCTGACAAGGTTGTTTGCCATGGAAGATGACTTCTGCTCTCTCAGGTCCTTCATAGGTGCCTACATCTTCTCCAGGGATCATTTCTGCATAGACCTTTGAATTTCTCAGGAGGTGAAAGATCCCCTATATTCCTGTATTGTAAGACCAACTCTGTGCCTGCTCTTCTGTAAAGTTAGATTGAGGGTAGATGGTATGGTTAGGATTAATAACATGTTTGATTTGTGTTAGGAATCATTCTGCTGGATGAATAATGGTGTTGGGAACCTGAGATATTTTTAAGAATATAGAGGTGAAATATTGTAATGGTCAGGCGAGTATAGGAGGAAGAGATGACCAAGAGACTGTCTCATGCAACTACAAAGGGTTCATTGTGGGTCCAGCATGCTGGGGCTCAGAGCTCAGTTGAATAGAGCAGAGAGCCCTGAGAACAGCTTAAGCAGAGCTTATGTACTTTTCTTGGAGAAGGCAGGGATGGAAGTTTATTGATGGGTCAGGGCGAGTAGGCCGTTTGCTTTCAACTGTGTGACTGAGCACATTCTGCAGTTTGGCAGTTGGGGACAGCACATTCTGGGAACAAGATTAGCAAACATTTCTCAAGATTTCAACAGTGTTTTGTTAAGTGTACAGAAAAACAGGAAGTGACAAGTACCTATTTCATTAACCTTTCATTCCCCACTTCTTCTTCTGGTTACTTTTAATCATAAAAGTCATCACTGGTGGGTGTTACATTTTATGTCTTCTAGTGTGGTATATTGTTGTCTGATTACCATAAGTTTAACTTGTCCAATTTGAGCTTGGAGAAAGGAAACTCCATGGTTTAGCCAACAGGGTCCTACAGTTCGCAATAATATGAGGATTATTAATGGACCAGCCAGGGCTGATGAAAGCATAGTTAACCAGACGGACTGTGTGAACCAAGACTCAAACCACCCTTTTTGGGCCTCTCTTTCTCGTTGACGCTCTTCAATGCGTTTTCTTTAT
This sequence comes from Callospermophilus lateralis, assembly GCF_048772815.1. Classification (NCBI taxonomy): domain Eukaryota; kingdom Metazoa; phylum Chordata; class Mammalia; order Rodentia; family Sciuridae; genus Callospermophilus; species Callospermophilus lateralis. The sequence continues at coordinate 249,512 of NW_027513073.1, forward strand.
TTACTCATAGATTCTTTTCAACTCCAGTGTGGCCAGCACAAAAACAACATTCTTCCCTCAATGCACTACAAATTCCCCCTTCTCTCATGAAGAGGAGGTTTTATCGCTCGCCTGTTCTGTAAAACAGATTCATAGACAGAGGTTAAACATTCCTGTAAAGCTGTGATGGAGGTTTTATTATCTTTAAGTTTTGGTCTATTGCTGCTTCTAATTAGGGCATTGGTTGTGTCCTTTGGACTAGGGCATTGATTCCTGTGCCCACTCATGCAGCAACTCCTATTCCTAATAGGATGGCTAAAGTGAGAGATACAGGTTCCCAGCGGAACTGAGTTGCATGCCCTCCTATTTGATCTTTAAATGGACCTGCGTCATCATAGAGCACTCTGGGAAACATCTGCACCATTACATAATTAATCACATCTGTTGACTATTTCATGAAAACATAAACAATGTTTAAGTATATAGAATCTTTCTGTTATAGGGACGGACGAGGCAAAGCACCTAAGATAGCACTGAAGACAGGGAAAAAGTCCTATTTGGTTGCAAACGGATTTAGAGGGCATTGCTTCTGTTGTAATCAATTAATCCCCTGAACCCCAAGTTTAGGTAGTTTCATAATTTGTACCCAACATGTAAGGGAAGGGGCTCAGAAGTTCAAAGTCGGCAGAAGTTCACAAAAAGCTGTTTTTCTGTTTTTTATTTTATCCTCTGTTCTGGGCAAGTTAACTTTTCAAGGACACCTGAAAGGGGGAGAGATTTTTTCTCTTTTTTTTTCGCCCTGCCAGCTGTTACCATGGAGACTAGTTGGTAACTTCTTTATCTTAGAAATGTAGCCATCTCTGTGAAGCCCCCACTCAAGGCCAGAGGCCTTGTTCACATATTTTGTGAAAAACTAGTATGGGTGTGTCTAGCTCAGGAGTGCTGATTTTTTTTCGCCAGTTGCCAAGTAGACCAGGGCAACACGAAAAGAAGAAGTTTATCTACAGTGAACTCTTTTAAAGGAACTCTTTTGCTGAAAGTCCTAAAGTCAGCCATGGTGAAGACTTCTGGGGAAGGTCATTTAAGACTTTTCTGTGGGCCTGGTAGAGAGGGGGAAGACGTGGAAGGCAAGGCTGAGAGCAGTTTCATGGATCTGAGAATGAGGAAGTAGAAATGTAAAAGAATATTGGAAAAGGGGTTTGGGATTTTCCTAGCAACAAAAACTTGAGCAGTAGAACAGGTAGAGCAGAGGGGACGACGGGAGTGAGTATCCCAAAAAGCATGTGAGGTATTTTAAATTCTTAGTCACCTGTTTACAGTGATGACAAAGCAACTTTAAAGGCCATTTTAATTACATCCTGGATAGGGGTCTGAGGGATCTCCTCAGCTGGTTTGAGCTTTGGGTTAGCTGGTAAGAGGACCTTATGGGACGCAGTGCGGGCACTGACAGGAGAAGAGAGGAGTGAGTGTGTGGAGGGGTACCTCAGTACCGGATACCTCAGCAAGGGGGCAATTGTCTGAGAACTGGCAGAGGTTTTGATTTTTGATCTAGTAATTGGAGGGGAGAAATCAGGTTGCTGAGGTGGGAGTGCCAGCAGAGAGTCTGGAGCAGAAGGCTGAGTTTGAGGAACTATTGGAGAAGTATAGTTCAGGATGTGAGCAAAGGAGGGAAAAAACCTCCACATAGGGGAATCTCCTTTAACCCTTTTGAGCACTTGCAGAAGTTAAAAATGTCATGCAGAATGTGAGGATCTGGAGACCCCTCTGGGGGTCACAGGGTTTGGTTGTCTAATTGGTAATATGGCCAATTCTGTGTATTGAATTTGATGAGCAGTTTGGGTTCCACCAGGCAGTCCCTGTATGCTAACATCCCCATGACTTACAGAAGAAGTCGGCTTTCCCCCCACACAGCCGTGGCTGTTTGTGGCTTTGATAGTCTTCCAGGCAAACATAGTAATCTAGGCTAGCCAACCTGCATCTGGCTCACGTGTCCCTACATCCATAATATTTGTTTTCATTATCTATGATACGAAAGGGATTTAATGAAATTTTAGTGGGATCTGCTTTATCAGGGATATCCCAATAGGAAAAACCTATAGGCAGCTGACAAATGTTGAGATGACCAACAGGTCCCTATGTGGGCTGTAAGCGAGATAGACCATTCTTCTGGTCTATGAGGATTTGTGATCAGCCATTGCTGCTGAATTCGCTGATGAGGGTTAGGACTAGTGGTGGCCAAGGGGAGAGTCTATAGCCTTATACACATGCCAAATACACAATTTGAAAGGGTTACCAGTCATTTCCAGTTTCCAGCCAGAGTCTGGACAGGGCGCAGGTTGAGATGGAAGGCATGGATACAGGAAAGGATTCCGTCTACATTTACTGCTGTAGGTGTTATAAGTAGCACGTGGTATTTCCTTTCCAGCGGGGTTCCAGGGATGACACCTGATGTCATCTTATGTAGATGAAGTCTCTTACTTGATATCGATGTGGAGTCTCCTTGTCCCCAGGTTGGTAGGCCGTGGCCAGCTGTTTTAACAGGTATCGCTGAGTTCTTTCAAGAGCTTTAAGTGTGTCAAGCAAGGGGGTGTGGAAGGGATCCTTAGGTCTTAGAGTTGGGGTTAGGTCCCTTACTGGAGGAGGGGCAACATAGAGAATTTCACAGGGGGAGAGGTTACACAAAGAAACAGAGGGAGTATTTTTTAGATGATACAGTGCATAAGGCAGGAGTATAGTCCAATCTTTTAGCTGGTTTCTAAGCTTAATTTCATTAAGGTCTCTTTAATGGTTCTATTTATTTTTTCTACCTGTCCTGAGCTCTGGGATCTATAAGCATAATGTAACTACCAATTAATCACCAGGGTACAGGTTAACCCATGACTTACCTGGGCCATGAACACCAGTGTATTGTCAGACCCTATTACCTTAGGCAGGCCGTATCTTGGAAAAATATCCTTCAGTATCATCTTGACCACGATTTGAGCCATTGTTTTTTTTTTTTTTTTTGGGGGGGGCGGGGAAGGTTTCAATCCATCCTGAAAATGTATCTACAAAGACTAGGAGATATTTAAGTCCATACCTTGCTGGCTTAATTTCAGTAAAGTTCACTTCTGAAAATTTTTCTGGTCTGGTTCTTCGAAGGTGTTTTCCTGCAGGAAGCTTAAAATGGTAAGCATTAACCAATTGATGGACCTGAGACGCTTTTGATACCCATTCAGTTATTTCCTTTCGCTGTGAGTCGGTTAGTAGAAAACTCTGTTCTTGATCTTTCAGGAATGCCTGCAATTTCTTTGAACCAAGGTGAGTGAGTTGATGTACATTTTCTACTGACATTGTTAAAGCCATGACTATAGGAGTTTTTACTGAAGGATTTAGAAATTCCACTTGGGGGCCTTCAGGGTTAAAAGTCATTATGGCCCAGAGTTTGGTGAGCAGATCTCCACCCATCAATGGGGCCGGGAACTCTGGGATTACTAGGAAGGAGTGATGGATTTTTCCTTTCCACAGGTCCATGTACCTCTTAGTTGTCCAAGCCCGATATTTACTGCCATTAGCCCCTTGAACTAGAGACCTTTTATTTGATAGAGGGCCCAATGGGGCCTTAAAGGCTGAGTATAATGCCCCTGTATCTACTTCAAAGTTTACTGGGGTCCCTTCAACTTCAAAAGTTATTTACTATAACTGTGATTTGGTTAGTGGAGTTGGTTAGACTTCATCCACAGTGAGTGCTCTTTTGGAGATGTTGGTTTTGGATGCACACAAGGGATCTTTCTTTAGATCCATCACGTGCTGAGAATCTAAGCCACAGCCTTACACAGGGCCAAAATGCTGATTCAGACACATCCCTTTCCAAAGCAATTAAGGAAAGAATCACAGGTGATGTCCACTCATTTCCATTTGAAAACTGTTTTCTTCAGGCTTCACAAAGGGGTGGCCTGAGGCAAAGACCTTCCTGACATTCAGGCCAACATAACAATAGGCAAGCAAAAGGCCCATTGCAGGGTTTCTCCACTGAGACTTTCCTGGTAACACTGATATCTGAGTTTTCTGAGATGCTCCCATTCCATTCAGCTGTCCAGTACATGGCCTTGTCAAAGATCTTGGAGGTTGTACATATCTGGGGCAAGATGAATCCTGGGAAGCTTTCTCCTAGACAGGAAAAATCCATTGATGCATTCTCTTTTCTAATTTCTACAACCACAGACACAGTGGGATACACAGAAATAGAAACAATCTCCTTGTCAAATGACTTACCAGAAACAGTTCACACCAAACCAAACAAACTGCCTTTCCTACCTATTCTCAGAACATGAGACAAAACCACAAACACACACCCACACCCAGAAAGGCACCTCCTTCCCCCAAGGAGGTCTGTGACTATACAGAGTGTTCTCTGACTGGTGGGCCATTCTATGTTTCACGGAATTGGACTATCTTGTCTCAGATCTAGTATCCTTGGCCAACTGTGTGAAGCTGACAGGAGCCAGCAGTGAGCCATTACCAGCTTTCTCAGGAAAGGCCCCTCTTCTGAGCTCTTCTGGCATTTGGTCATCTTCACATTAGTAGGCACCAAGAAAGACCGATTCTCACCTTGGTAAGTCCAAACAAGTGAGACCACTGGGAGTGGGACTGGGACTGGCTCTGGGTGCCTGCCTTCCTGGATTCCAAGTTCAGGGACTTCCAAAAACAAGGAAGTGAGGTGAGGTCACTTCCTCCTGAAATGAATGAGGTCACTGACTTGGCAACCACTTTGTGCTAACAGTTTCTTCTTATGGTCCCTTGAGATGGAGGCTGCCCCTACTTCATGTGACACTTTCACAAGTTAGAATGGTATATATACCATAGGCACCTGGGAAGAGCTCTCCACAAAGGCCTGGTTTGGTCCATCTTCTCTACATTAAAAAGAGAGAGGCTGATTCAGACACAAACCTGTATCCTGACCAGGTTGTTTGCTATGGAAGATGACTTTCACTTTCAAAAGTCCTTCATAGCTGCATACATCTTCTCCAGGGATTATTTCTGCATGTATCTTTGAGGTTCTCAGCAGGTGGAAGATCCCCTACATTCCTGTATTGTAAGACCAACACTTTCCCTGCTCTTCTGCAATGTTAGATTGAGGGAACAGTGTATGGTTAGGGTTAAAAACATGTTCGATTTGTGTTAGGAATAATTCTGCGGGATGATTAATGGTATTGGAAACCTGCGATATTTACAAGAATATATAGGTGAAATATAAGTATGAAAACAGGAATCCTGGTAAGATTTGAAGCTCAGAAGGGCATTGGGCCCTTGATTGGGAGACTTAGTTTTGCATTATGTTCTGCACACATGCCTCAGCTGAATCGATATAAAATGGCATAGGACCTTTTTTCTTGGATGATTGAATGTCGAAGAGAACATCCAGTCAAAAAGGGACAGTAGGTAGGATTAAGAAGATAGTCAGTAGGTTTAGAAAAAAGCGTGAGTATAGGATTCGGACCAAAATATTTTTAGCAATAGGGTTTTGGTTAGAAAGTGAATGTCAATGTAAGCACATGTAAAGAATGAGTTACAATAATGAGCTGGGGAAAATATGTAGGAAAACAGATATCAATAGAGACATTACGAAATGAGACAAAGTATAAAGTGAGTAATAGGATTAGACATTTTCAACAGGCTTGAGTTTGAATATATAATCTTAGGAAAAAACAAATATGTAATCACCAATAGGATTTTCATTTGAGCACATTAGGCAACCTGGACATGGATGTTTTTAGTAATCCATGTTCAATTTCCGTTTAGGTTTGGTACAATCATAAGTGTGACGTTTGTGTTTTTTGTGTCCTGAATATTACTGTGATAAAATGTATATGTAGATCAGGTGACATGGGTATTTCTTCCACCATTTCTGGGAGCAATATGTTGAAGATGTATTAATTAGTACTGGAGTTCAATGAGGTGTATCCTGTGTCTATGAATATAGAGATAATGCATGAATAGACGATATTGTGAATAAATAATATAACTGATTCCACTTTAAATAATAGATTGAATTAATATCTGAAAATATATAGGAAATCTTATATTGATAAACAATCATTCATTCCAACCGGTTATACATCTAATTTTAATATTAGGTTTATGGTTTATCATGAAGAGTGTGTGGGCTTTGTTTCAAAATTGATTATGGAAATCAAATATAATGTGTTTGGAAAGAAGTCTCATGAAAAGACCAGTTAAGAAACCTGGAGGAATACATGTGTTTTGAAGCAGTAAGTGATTGAAAGTGAAACAAATGCCTATAAATTTGTGAACTTGTGGATGAAATATATATCCTATGATGTGCATAAACTGAAGAAATAATAATGTACCAGTGTTGTAAAAAAATGAACGTCAAAATACACATTATGTCCCATACAAATCTACAGGCAATGATGTTTAAGTGGGTCAGTTGCTGTAGAAATATTAGGATTTGTATGCAACATTAACTGAAGTTAGTTTTCAGTACTAGAAAACAAATATGTATTTCAGGTGGATGAATATTTCTGAGAATAATCTTGTAAAAAGTTGATTATAAATCCACATACATGAACATGAATGAATTCAGGGAGTTAATGTAAGACACATATATTTCATATTTGGAAAAATCTGGAGAGTGTGTATATATATATACACAGACATTAAAATGTAGCAATATTTATGCCTATCGAAATTCATCATTAAATATATATCATCAACAGATGCAAAAGTATTTATTTTAGTAAACATGGATTTATGTATAATGTTTTTCAACTAGGAAGCTCACCCATAGTTTGAATTTTCAGTTCCAAAATCGTTTTGGAGGAGTGATCTCTTCTCAAAATTTGTATCTTCCTAGTAACTGTAACCTCAAAAGTATGTATGTGTGATACTAGGTAGGATTCTATATGTGCAAATAAAATTACATGTGCTGAATAGGCTACAGAGAAAGGGAGACAGGAATTCACATATTTGTTTACTTTAAAACGCATTGAGAACTATTTAAACAAAAAATTTACTGGATTTATAACACCAACCCTTTATCATCCAAAAGATCAGTCCAACTGTACACCATTCCTCCTCTGAACTGCTTGTATTTCTATTCTGTTTGGGTTATTTTTCTCCATCATAATGGTTTAGTAGTCAGAGTCTAGTCAGCTATTGGTTAGTGTCAGGGATTCAGTATTTCGAATGGAAAATTAGATAATGAATCCAATGTGTATGCAAATATGTGCTACACAAAATTTTTCCACTCTCATCCAGAATAATGCCTTCATATTACTTCGGCCCCAAGTAAGACACAATTAGAGGAGAACAGTTAGAAAATCTGTGAATACCTATCAGGAATGCAAAATCCTCAGGAGTTCACAACCTTGGAGGTGGTAGGGGAGTTTCCAAAAGTAAGGGACAGAGTTGATAGATCCAACCTGATCTTTCATTAAAATTGGGGGCCATCTTGCCACAAAGCCATGAAAAGATAATTTTGGCTTTACTATAAATTAGCGCAAATTCTGAACCTGCTTGGAATGCCTACCAGTTCCTTGAACTCACCCATGTCTGGATCTCTGACCAGATAGCAGCGCTCTCTAAAACTTTAATGATACCTCATAAATATTTTTCTTTCCCTGGCCAGACAACGTGTCTCTGAGGCTCTAATGGTCCTCATAAATTCTGATGTTAGGGCCAGCAAAAAAAAAAAAAAAAATGTAATATACCATTAGTGTGATGCTTGTCAAAGTTCTCTTATCTGTAACCCCCCTTTTGTGTATCTTTCTGGGCTACATATCTGGGCTGTAGGAAAGTTGGGTTGCTGTCTTGTTCCCGCCATTTTGGGAGGGAGAGGCAGCCTGGCCGGTTGAAATAATAAGCTTGCCTTAATTTGATTTTAATTGGAGTCAGTGGTCTTTTCTTGCATTCTGGTCTTACATTTTGGAGTTCCAAAGCGAGATAACCCTGCCCGACCAGATCACAAGACCAGACTGTGGAAATTCTGAAGCTGGCCTGCCCTCTAGGGCTCCACACTGGAGAGCCACTCTAGGGGGTGTGCAACTTAAGACGTTCCAAGGTCTTGGATTGAGCCTTCAGTCCGTGGAGCACTGCAGAGAACCAAAGCACTAAAACTATTAGCAAGCTCCTGGTAGAGGAGGCCTCCATAGGTAAGTGACGCCTTTATAACATCTGCTATCCAGTTAAGGGAGAGTACTTCTGATGACAGGGAGGTGGCCTGGGTAGGCTAACATATACCCCTCTCCGGGACAGTAATGAGAATGGTTCTGTCCTCTGTTCTGTTCTGTAGGGAATTGCTCTTTAAATTTAAGCTCACAAGGTTTTCTAGGTGTTCAAAAATCTAATTAAATATTAATGTCTACAAAAGGTCTAATATGCCTTTGTTCAAGGACTTTTCCTTCAACAACAAAAAAATGGTTTACAATTTTCAATACAATTGTCTAATATTTTAATAAATAAGTAAAGTAAATTTCATATGGGATTACTCATTCATGAGTAGTTTTGTTTGATATCTGATTGATTTACTAAGGTCTGTATAAGTTTGTACTAAAGTGTGTATAAGATTGTAAAATTCAGTCATGTGTTAAAGAGACAAAAATTTCTGAAAACATAAGTTTACCCATAAAACTGTGTTATTAAGTTTTATTTTTTTCTAGAGCAAACAACCATAAAAATTAAACAACTGAATAAATAAGAACTGTTATTTTAGAGAACTGTACTGCCATTTCTTTAAAAGCTAAACTTGGTTAATGTAGAAACATCAATGTAATTGTGTTGCTGTCAATGTGCTCATATCTTCCAGGTATACAAGTCTGTAAGGTAGAAACTTGAAAAGAGCATTATATCAATCTGTTGTTCTAAATTTATATGGTAAAAAAATATATTGGGGATTTATTTACCTGTTATCAATAAGATATGTAAAGTTTTATGTTACTTTTTACATTGGGGAACCATTTAAATGTATTTTTAAGTTATTGAGAGCCTAATCTATGTAAAGGTTAAAAACTTTCAGCCTTTCTTTAATTCATGTTTTAAATCTGATATCATACGGTGTTAGCAAATGTTCATGTGACCTGACACAATTTATGTAAACTTTGTAAAATGATATTTAAAAAACAAAGATCACCTTTAGATCTAAAACACTAAAGATTCATATAGAGCCCTGCCTTAACTGAAATAAGGCTGTGTGTCCCATCTTACAACATGTGAGAATGACTACGAAAGCAGTAGGTCAGATTTTATTTCATTTAAAGTTATGTTCAAAAGTTTCTTTGGTTTTTGATTTGTGTCAAGATTACTAGGATTTAAACAGGGGATATAGTGTATAACTCAGCCAAAAAATTTAGGGTAGCTGTTACACGAACTAAGTATTTTTACTCTTGTTAAAAATTTTTATTTTGTAATTTCCTTATAAGTCATCTAAAGATTCCCTGTTAGTGTTTTACAGAAGTGTTGCTTTAAGAACACAACATGGGTTAATTTAAGATAATAAGTCATCACCTATAAGACAGAATAATACAGATCCCAATTAATTAAAAGATAAATAATTATAAAGTTATAGACATTAAATCCCAGTACTTGTAATATAAGGCTGTTAAAATTTATTTGCTGGATGTTTCAGATTAGGATTTAATTAAAGTTAAATGAAAAGGGCCAAGAAAACCAATATTTGGCTCTTGCCCTCTGAGTCAGTCTGAATCCAGGGAACAGGGGACTTCCCTAAAGAGCTTTGCAACTCTGGGCCAAATAACCTCCAGATCAGGAAAAATAATGAGACCACTGGAGAACATAAAGCCAATGAGTGCATTTGCCATGAAGAGGAGAGTTATCAGAGAAGGGAGACATTCTTATGCTTCTGAGGAAAACCACATGGTCAAGCAAGACCTGGACCCACCTAGCGAAAATGGCACTATCAGAACTGAGAAGCTGCTCTCAAGTTTCCCCAGAATTGACTCCCATAAAAGCTCAGCTGACTGTGAAAAATAGATAGAAACAGAAGTCAGTTTGACTGTTTCATCTTAAACAGTTAGCAAAGACAGTTAAAACGAAAATACAGCCATTCCTGGGCATTTTAATTAATAATAATAATAATCATCATCATCATCATAATAATAATAATAATAATAATAAAATTTTAAGGTACACAATTTATGTTAGCCTCCCAAAATAAGTATGACTGGAAACTAAAAGAAGGATTCTCAGACAGGAATGCCTGATAACTATAAAAAGAGACTATCAAGAGGAGCTGCCAGAGGCAGATTTTTTAGGTTAAGACCTACTTATATTCCTAACCTAAACAGGTAGTCTTCATGTCTGCTAGTACGATTATCCAGCCCTGAGTAACAGAAGTGAAGATTTCTCTATTAGACACAAAGGTCATACTAGTAAAAGGATTTTGCAAGATAAGATGACATGAAATTATTACACTGTATCTAATGGGAAAGGACAACTGTAATACTAAAATTAAAAGGTTACGTTGACAGTCCAGGTAACTGGGGAAACTAAAGTCTGGTGAGGGAACCTCAATACAGCGACATGTTCCAACTGCTGCAACATTTATTCAGTACTCATGGTTTTTGTTTCTCTCAACTTTCAGGGCAGCTGAACAATAGGTAATCTAAAGGCCCAAAGCAGGGTTTCTCCACTGAGACTTTCATGGTCACACTGATATCTGAGTTTTCTGACATGGTCGCCATTCCTTTCAGCTATTCAGTACATGGCCATGTCACAGAGATTGGAGGTGGTACATACCTTGGACACAAAACCATGAGCCCATTCTACAGAGTGGCCAGAATTCAGAAAGAAAACAGGAACTTAGGAAGATAGCAGGTGTTGCCCATCGATAAGGCAAGCTGCAGTACATTCATAAATTGGGCAGGATGAATGCTGGGAAGCCTTCTACTAGACAGGACACATCCAATGATGCATCCTCTTTTCTAATATCTACAACCACGGACACAGTGGGTTACACAGACATAGAAACACTCGCCTTGTCAAATGACTTAGTAAAAGCTGTTCACTCCAAACCAAGTAAACCGCCTTTCCTACCTATTCTCAGAATATGAGACAAAACCACAAACCCACACCCACACCCACAAAGACACCTCCTTCCCCCAAGTAGGTCTGTGACTATCCGGAGTTTACTCTGAGTGGTGGACCATGCTATGTTCACCAGAAATGGCCTGTCCTATCTCAGATCTGGTCTCTTTGGCCACCTCTCTGAAATTGTCAGAAGAGAGCGCTGAGCCACTACCTGCTTTCTCAGAAAAGGACCCTCTTCAGAGCTTTCCTCGCATTTGGCCATCCTCACATCAGTAGGTACCAAAAAAGACTGACCCTGTCCTCGGTAAATCCAAACAAGTGAGAAAAATGGGACTTGGATTGGGACTGCTTTTGGGTGCCTGGCTTCCCGAATCTCAAGTTCAGAGAATTCCATCACCAAGGAAGTGAGGTGAGGTCACTTCCTTCCTGAACTGAATGAGGTCACTGCCTTGGCAACCAGTTTGTCCTAACAGTTGCTTCCAAGGGTCCCATGAGATGGAGGCTTCCCCTACTCTCTGTGAACTTTCACAAGTTAGAATGATAAATCAAACATAGGCACCCAGGAACAGCTCTCCATAATTGCCTGCTTTGGTCCATCTTCTCTACATTAAGATCAGAGAGGATGATTCAGACACAACCCTTCATCCTGACCAGGTTGCTTTCCATGGTAGATGACTTTTGCTCTGTCAGGTCCTTCATAGCTGCCTATATCTTCTCCAGGGATCATTTCTGCAAGGACCTTTGTGGTTATTACCAGGTTAAAGATCCCCTACATTCCTGTATTTTAAGACCAACTCTGTCCCTGCTCTTCTGTAATGTAAGATTAAGGGAACAGTGTATGCTTAGGGTTAATAACAGATTCAATTTCAGTTAGGAATCATTCTACAGGATGAATAAAGGTATTGGGATCCTGCAATATTTACAAGAATATTTAGGTGAAATATAATTATGAAAACAGAAATCTAAGTAAGATTTGAACCCCAGAAGGTCATTGGGCCCTTGATTGGTATACTTAGCTTTGAATTACTTTCTGCACAGATGTCTCAGATAAATCGATATACAATGGCATAGTATCTTGTACCTGGGATGATGGAATGTAGAAGAGAACATCCAGTCAAAAAGTGATAGAAGTTAGGATTAGGAAGATATTCGGTAGGTTTAGGAAGGAGGGAATAATAGATTTGGAACAAATGTTCTTTAGCAATAGGGTTTCGGTTAGAGGGTGAATGTAAGTGTCACCACATGTGAAGATTCAGTCACAATGATGAACTGGGGAAAATATCTAGGAAAGAAGATATCAATTGAGACATTACAAAATCAGGCAAAGTATAAAGTGAGTGACAGGATTAGACTTTTTCAAAAGGGTTGAGTTTGATTATATAATCTTTGGAAGAAACAAATATGTAGTCACCAATAGGATTTTCATTTGAGCACATTAGGCAACCTGGACATGGATGTTTTTAGTAATCCATGTTCAATTTCCGTTTAGGTTTGGTACAATCATAAGTGTGACGTTTGTGTTTTTTGTGTCCTGAATATTACTGTGATAAAATGTATATGTAGATCAGGTGACTTGGGTATTTCTTCCACCATTTCTGGAAGCAATATGTTGAAGATGTATTAATTAGTACTGGAGTTCAATGAGGTGTATCCTGTGTCTATGAATATAGAGATAATGCATGAATAGACGATACTGTGAATAAATAATATAACTGATTCCACTTTAAATAATGGATTGAATTAATATCTGAAAATATATACGAAATCTTATATTGATATACATTCATTCATTTCAACCAGTTGTACATCTAATGTTAACATTAGGGTTATGGATTATCATGAAGGGTGTGTGAGTTTTGCTTCAAAAGTGATTATGGAAATCGAAAATAAAGTGTTTGGAAAGAAGTCTCACTGAAAGACCCATCAAGAAACCTGGAGGAATACATGTGTTCTAAAACAGGAAGTGATTGAAAGTGAAACAAATGCCTATAATTTGCGAACTTGTGGATGAAATATATATCCTATGATGTGCATAAACTGAAGAAATTGTAAAGTACCAGTGTTAAATAAAAATGAATGTCAAAAGTCACATCATATCCCATAGGAATCTACTTGCATTGATGTTAAACAGGATGAGTTACTGTAGAAATATTAGGATTTGTATGCACCATTCACTGAAGTTAGTTGTCAGTACTAGGAAACAATATGTATTTCGGGTTGATGAATATTTTTGAGAATAATCTTGTGAAATATTGATTATAAATCCACATACATGAGCATCAATGAATTGATAGAGTGTACAGTAAGACACATATATTTCATATTTTGAAAAATCTGGAGTGTGTGTGTGTGTGTATATATGTATATATATATACATATAACACAGAAACATTAAAAAGTAGCAATACATATGACAATCAAAATTTGTTGTGAAATATATATCATCCACATATATTTGGATATACATATAACACACAGACATTAAAAAGTAGCAATATATATGACAATCGAAATTTGTTGTGAAATATATATCATCCACAGGTCCAAATATATTTATTTTACTCAACATGATTTATGTATAATGTTGTTCAATTAGGAAATTCACGAATAGTTTGAATTTTCAGTTCCAACAGCGTTTAGTAGGAGTGATCTCTGCTAACAATTTGTATCTGCCAAATCAGCCATCTCAAAAGAATGTACATGTGATACCAGGTAGGAATCTATATGTGCATATGAAATTACATGTGCTGAATAGGCTACAGAGAAAGGGAGACAGGATTTTTTTTATTTGTTAAATTAAAAACACATGGAGAACTATTTCAACAAAAAATTGACAAGTTTTACAACAGCTACACTTTATCATGCAAAAGGCAATTCCAACTGTACACCATGCCTCTTCTGAACTGCTTGCATTTCCAATCTGTTTGGGTTATTTTTCTCCATCATATTAGGATTAGTAGTCAGAGTCTAGTAGGGTTTGGGGTAGTGTCAGGGATAAAGTACTTCCAAAGGAAAATTAGAAAAAGAATTCAATGAGTAGGCAAATATGTGCTACAAAAAATCCTCCCACACTCATCCAGAACAAAGCCTTGACATAACCATTACCCCAAGTATGACACAATTAGAAGAGAAGAGTTTGAAAATCTGTGATTATATATCTGGAATGGAACATGCTCAGGAGTTTACAAACTTGGAGGTGGTAGAGAAGATTCCAAAAGTAAGGGACAGGGTAAACACGCCACAAACATGGAGCTCTGGTGGAATAAAGACTTATTGAGAAACAGCCTCTGAGTTTGGAAACATGAAATATATGTTGTTGTCAGGAGCTTTAGCTTCCTTTGTAGTGAGACGATCAAAGCTGGGTCTGCATCTATGTGACCTGGAGGAAGTGGTTTCTTATTTTCCAATGACCATGAGGCAGCAGTGCTGAATTCTATCTTTTTAGGTCAACTGTGGCCATTGGGGAATAAGTGTCTCCCCCCCTGTGGACCGTGAAGTCATTTGGTCATCCTCCATTTTTCCTAGTGTTTCTTGCAGCTGCACTGGGAGTTTGGTATTTGCTTCACAAAATACAAGGAATTCAACTGGGACACAGGGCTGGAGGGAGTTCTGTCACGTGTGGTGAAACAGGGTCAGCAAGAGAATGCACCAACTAAGCTTCTATCCTATATAGCTTGCCCCCTTGACTTTAGCAACCTGATTCTGAACATTGCCCTGAAACCTCTCCATATAACAAAATGCCTTTACTTATAAGGGTCTGTTGGCTGCACCATGTCAGTCACAAGCCATTTTGAAGACAATGGCAGATCCACATGGCCCAACCGCAGATGTTTTATCACACTCCTGCCCACCACTCCTCTAGGCCCACTACTCAGAAGGCACCAAGTTACTGGCATCTCTGTTCTAGACCATTTTCATGGAACCCAGTCAATCAAGGCACTGTGTGGTACACTCATGATCAGAAACAGGACATCCAAAGATTCTCCAGTGCCACCTGTTCATGGGAATTTCAAAAATTTCATGGTATTTATCAGGAAACATTAAATGGTGAGGAAGCTCATTTCATAGAAAGCTGTGGAGAATTATCACAGGCAAGACTTCCCAAAGAGTGGCCAAAATGTCACATGAAGGCATGCCCATTGAGGTTTACAATGTGAGGTCCATGTGTGTTTTGCCTCTCAACTCTGGCTGTCAAGTTTTTCAGAATAAAATCATGTGATATCCTAGCTGAAATTCCTAGTGCTCTGTGGAAAGCAAACCTGGCCCTAGATTAGTTTCCAAGGGCAACTCTTATCCGTGGTCTCCTAAAATCCCAAAACAGTTCATGGCAATATTTCTCTGATGTCATTTCCTGAACTCAGTATCTAAGGGGAATCACACCAGAGTTCAAGCCAAGGTGGACCCAGTCATCTCTTCCAACTGTCACACAAATAACCAAAATTAACACCAAAACACTCCCACATGGCCCTCATCTTCTTCCATGTAGGCACTCATCATAAACTCCGGTTGGTGGTTTCCATGAGGGACACAGCTCAAGACAGTGTCAAAAATATGCTCCCTTGCCACTCATTTGCCTAAAGTCAGAGTGGCCTGGACACACTTCCGGTGAACCAGGAGTGATCAAATAGGCCTGCCATTAATACTGCTCTGCTTGTCCAATTTGAGGCCTACTGACTGTCAGGTATAAATTCTTTATGCGATTTGGAGTAATGAGAAAACCCAAGAACTTCTGCATGGCTTTGAAGAACTCATTTGACCCAAAGGATCCCTATTCTCACTTGATAGAGGTCAGGAACCTAACAGAGGAAGGCAAGAGACTTCATCCACAATGACTGATCTTTTTGCCATTGTGGTTTTGGATGCACATATGGGATCTTTCTTTAGATAAATTAGGTGCTGAGAATCTAAGCCACAGCCTCACACAGGGTGAAGAGGCTGATTGAGACACATCCTTTTCCAAAGCATTTAATCAAAGAAACACAGGTGATGCCTATTCATTTCCATTTGAAAGCTGTTTTCTTCAGGATTCAAAAAAGGGTGGCCTGAGGCAAAGACCTTCCTGACATTCAGGGCAACAGAACATTAGGTAAGCAAAAGGCCTAAAGCACAGTGGCCAGAATTCAGGAAGAAAACAGGAACTTAGGAAGGTAGCAGGTGATGCACATCAATAAGGCTAGCCACACTCTATTCATAAATTGGGCAGGATGAACGCTGGAAAGCTGTCTACTAGACAGGAAACAATCATTGATGCATTCTCTTTTTTAATGTCTGCATCCACAGACACAGTGTGATACACAGATATAGAAACACTCCCCTTGTCAAATGACATTCTAGAAGCAGTCTAGTCCAAACCAAACAAACCGCCTTTCCTACCTATTCTCAGACCATGAGACATAACCACAAACACACACCCACACCCACAAAGGCACCTCCTTCCAGCAAGTAGGTCTGTGACTAACTGGAGTGTCCTCTGACTGACAGACTTTCCCTGAAATGTCCTGTCCTGTCTCAGATCTGGTTTTTTGGGCAAGTCTCCGAAGTTGTCAGTAGCCAGTGCTGAGCCACTACCATCTTTTTCAGGACAGGCCCCTCTTCAGAGCTTTCATGGCATTTGCCGATCCTCACATTAGAAGGTACCAAGAATGACTGACCCTATCCTTGTTAATTCCAATCAAGTGAGCACACTGAAACTGGGACTGGGACTGGCTCTGGATGCCTGGCTTCCTGGATCCCATGTTCAGAGAGTTAAATCAACAAGAAAATGAGGTGAGGTCACTTCTTTCAGGAACTGAATGAGATCACTGCTTTGGTAACCATATGTCCTAACAGTTGCTTCCAAGAGTCCCATGCGATGGAGTCTGCCCCTATTTCCTGTGACACTTTTACAAGTTAGAATGGTATATCAACCATAGGCACCCTGTAAGAGCTCTCAACACAGGCCTGGATTGGTCCACCTTCTCTACATTGAGAAGAGAGTGCCTCATTCAGACAATCCACATCAAGTTGTTTGCCATGGATGATGACTTTTGCCCTCTCAGATTCTTCATAGCTGAATACATCTTCTCCAGGGATCATTTCTGCTTGGACCTATGAGGTTCTCAGCAGGTGGAAGATCCCCTACATTCCTGTATTTTAAGACCAACTCTGTCCCTGCTCTTTTGTAAAGTTAGATTGAGGAAACAGTGTATGGTTAGTATTAATAACATGTTCAATTTGGATTAGGAATCATTCTGCTGGATTAATAATGGTATAGGAAACCTGCGATATTTATAAGAATATAGAGGAGAAATATACGTATGAAAACAGAAATCTAGGTACGATTTGAAGCCCAGAAGGGCATTGGGCCCTTGATGGGGATACTTAGCTTTGAATTACTTTCTGCACAGTTGTCTCAGATAAATCGACATACAATGGTATAGGACCATTTACCTTGGATGATTGAATGTAGTGAAAGAGGAAGAGTCGGCAGGATTAGGAAGGTAATCGGTATATTTTGAAAGAAGAGTGAGTATAGGATTTGGACCAAAAGTTCTTTAGAAATAGGGTTTCTTGTAGAGAATGACTGTAAATGTCAGCACATGTGAAGAGTCAGTCACAATGATGAACTGGTGAAAATATGTAGGAAAGCAGATATCAATAGAGACATTAGGAAATCAGGCAAAGAATAAAGTGAGTGATTGGATTAGACAATTTCAACATGCTTGAGAGAATATATAATCTTAGGAAGAAACAAATATGTAATTACCAATAGGATTGACATTAGAGAGCATTTGGCAAACTGAACGTGGATGTTTTTAGTAATCCCTGCTCACTTTCCATTTAGATTTTGGTAGAAGCATAAGTGTGACCTTTGGTTTTTGTGTCCAGAATATTACTGTGATAAAATATATTTGTAGATAAGGTGACATGAGTATTTCTTCCACCAGTTCTCAGAGCAATATTTTGAAGACTTATAAATTAGTATTCGGGATACAAATAAGTTTACCCTGTATCTATGAATACAGAGATAATGCATTAATAAATCATAATGTGAATAAATAATATAACTAGTTCCAATTTTAAATAATGGATTTAATTGATATCTGAAAATATACAGGAAATCTTATATTGATATACATACATTCATTCCAACGAGTTAAACATCTAATGGTAATATTAGGGTTATGGTTTATCAGGAAGAGTGTGTGAGTTTTGCTATTGTGGGTGAAGGAAAACGTGAGCCAGATGCAGGTTTGCTAGCCTAGATTACTATGTTTACCCGGCAGTTATCAAAGCCACAAAAGCCAAGGCTGTGTGAGGAAAAAGCCGACTTCTTCTGTGAGTCATAGGAATGTGAGCATATAGGGGCTGCCTAGAGGAACCCAAACTTTTCATCAAATTCAGTACACAGCATTGGCCATATTACCAATTAACAATCAAAACCGATGGCCCCCAGGGAGGTCTCTATAACCTCAAATTCTGTGTGACCTTTTTAACTGCGGCAAGTGCTCAATAGCGTGGAAGGAAATTCCCCTATGTGGAGGCCTTTTTCCTCCTTCACTCAAATCCTGAACTATACATCTCCAATAGATCCTCACCCTCTGCCATCTACTCCAGATGCTCTGCTGTCAATCCCACCTCAGCAACCTGATTTCTCCTCTCCAATTACTAGATCAAATACCCAAACCACCGCTGGTTCTCAGACAATTGCCCCCTTGCTGAGGTGGCAGGTACTGAGATACCCCTCTTCCCACTAACTCCTCTCTTCTCCTGTCAGTGTCCGCACCGGGTCCCAACAGGTCCTTTTACCAGCTAACCCAAAGCTCAAACAGGCAGAGGAGAGCCCTCAGACCCCTATCCAAGATGTAATGAAAATGGCCTTTAAAGTTGCTTTGTCAACACTGAAAACAGGTTACTAAGAATTTGAAGTCCCTCACAGGCTTTTTGAGATACTCACTCCCATCTTCCCCTCTGGTCTATCTGTTCTACTGCTCAACTTTTTGATGCTAGGAAAATCCCAAAGCCCTTTCCCATTATTCTTTTACATCTCTTCTTCCTCATTCTCAGATCCACGGAGCTGCTCTCACCACCCGCCTTTCACGTCTTCCCCCTCTGTACCAGGACCACAGAAAATTCTTAACTGACCTTCTCCAGAAGTCTTCACCATGGCTGAATTTAGGACTTTTAGCAAAAGAGTCCCAATGAAGGAGTTCAATGTAGATAAACTTCCTCTTTTCTTGTTGCCCTGTTCTACGTACCATGGGCTGGAAAAATCAGCTCTGCTATGCTAGACACCCCTTTACTAGTTTTTCACAAAATATGTGAACAAGGCCTCTGGCCTTGAGCTGGGGCTTCACAGAGATGGCTACATTTCTAAGATAAAGAAGTTACCAACTGGGCTCCATGGTAATAGCTGGCAGGGAGAAAAAAAAGAGAAGACAAAATCTCTCCCCCTCCCAAGTGTCCTTAAAAACTAAACTTGCATAGAACAGAGGAAATAAAACAGAAACAAAAACAGCTTTTTGTGAACTTCTGCAGACTGTGAACTTCTGAGCCACTTTATCTACATGTTGGGTACAAAATTCTGAAACTACCTGAACTTGGGGTTCAGCGAATTAATTGATTACAACAGAAGCAATGCCCTCTAAATCCGTTTGCAACCAAATAGGATTGTTTCCCTAGCTTCGGTGCTATCTTAGGTGCCTTGCCTTGTCTGTCCCTACAAAAGTGTAATTCTATATACTTAAACATTGTTAATGGGTTCATAAAATGGTCAACAGATGTGATTAATTATGTAATGGTGCAGATGATTCCCAGAGTGCTCTATCATTAAACAGGTTCATTTAAAAATCAAATAAGGGGGCAAAAAACTCGGTTCCGCTGGGAAGCTGTATTCCTCACTTTAGCCACTCCTATTCGGAATAGGAGTTGCTGCAGGGGTGGGCACAGGAACCACTGCCCTAGTCCATGGGACACAACAAATAACCCAATGACAAGTACCAATAGACCAAAACTTAAAGATATTAAAAACCTCCATCACAGCTTTACAGGAATCTTTAACCTCGCTCTCTGAAGTAGTTTTACAGAACAGGCGACATTTGGACCTTCTCTTCATGAGAGAAGGGGCCTTTGTGCTGCATTGAGGGAAGAATATTGTTTTTATGCTGACGATACTGGAGTTGTAAAAGAATCTATGAGTAAATTAAAAAAAAACCCCTTGAAGAGTGTCAACGAGAGACAGAGGCCCAAAAAGGGTGGTTTGAATCTTGGTACACACAGTCCCTGTGGGTAACTACACTTTTATCAGCCTTGGCCTGTCCTTTAATTATCTTCATATTATTGCTAACTGTAGGGCCCTGTATGCTCAACCGTGTAGTTTCTTTTCTCCAAGCTCAAATTGGACAAGTTAAACTTATGGTAATCAGACGACAATGTTTCCGAATAGCAGACATGAATTGTGACACCCCCCAATGATCACTTTTATGATTAAAAGTAACCAGAACAAGAAGTGGGGAATGAAAGGATAATAAAATAGGTACTTGTCAATTTCTGTTTTTCTGTATGCTTAACAAAACACTGTTGAAATCTTGAGAACTGTTTGCTTATCTTGTTCCCCAAATGTACTGTCCCCAATTGCCAAACTGCAGAATGTACTCCCTCACACATTTGCAAACAAACCGCCCACTCCCATGACCCATCAATAAATTTCACTCCCTGCCCTCTCTAAGGAAAGTATATAAGCTCTGCTTAAGCTGTTCTCAGGGATCTCTGCTAAATTCAAGTGAGCTCTGAGCCACAGCATGCTGGACCCCCAATAAACACTTTGCTGTTGCATGTGACAGTCTCTTGGTGGTCTCTTACTCCAACGCTCGACCAACCTTTACATTGGTACAATCATAAGTGTGACCTTTGCTTTTTGTTTCCAGAATATTACTGTGATAAAATGTATACATAGGTCAGGTGACATGAGTATTTCTTCCACCATTTCAAGGAGGAATATTTTGAAGACATGTAAATTAGTATTGGGGGTATAAAGAGGTGTACCCTGTGTCTATGAATATAGAGATAATGCATGAATAGACAATATTGTGTATAAATAATATAACTGGTTCCACATTAAATAATGGATTGAATTGATATCTGAAAATATATAAGAAATCATATATTGATATACAATCATTCATTCTAACCAGTTATACATCTAATCGTAATATTAGGGTTATGGTTCATCATGTAGGGTGTGTGAGATTTGCTTCAAAAGTACTTCTGGATATCAAAAATAATGTGTTTGGAAAGAAGTCTCATGAAAAGACCAGTCAAGAAACATGAAGAAATATATGTGTTCTGAAGTAGAAAGTGATTGAAAGTGAAACAAATGCCTATAAATTTGCAAACTTGTGGATGAAATCTATATCCAATGATGTGCATAAACTAAACAAATTGTAATGCACCAGTGTTGAAAAAAAATTAACATCAAAATACACATCATGTTCCATAGGAGTCTACTTGCATTGATGTTAAACTTGGTCAGTTACTGAAGAAATATTAGGATTTGTATACACCATTCACTGAAGTTAGTTTTCAGTAGTAGGAAACAAATATGTATTTCAGGTGGATGAATATTTCTGAGAATGATCTTGTGAAAAGATAATTATAAATCCACATACATGAATATGAATGAATTTAGGAAATGTATAATAAGACAGATATATTTCATATTTTGAAAAATCTGGATAATATATATATATACAGATATTAAAAATTAGCACTATATGCCAATTGAAATTCACCATGAAATATATATCATTCACAGATCAAAAATATTCATTTTACTGAACATGGATTTATATATAATGTTGTTCAGCTAGGAAACTCACCCATAGGTTGAATTTTCAGTTCCATCAGCATTTAGGAGGAGTGATCTCTTCTCACAATTTGTATCTGCCAAGTCAGCAACCACAAAATAGTGTACGTGTGGTACCAGGTAGGATTGTATATGTGCTTATAAAAATACATATGCTGAATAGGCTACAGCGAAAGGGAGACAGGAATTCACATATTGGTTAACTTTAAAAACAACTGGAGAACTATTTCAACAAAAAATTGACTAGATTTATAACTCCTACCCTATACAGTGCATAAGGCAAGTCCAAATATACACCAGGCCTCTTTTGAAATGCTTGTATTTCAATTTTTTGGGGATTATTTTTCTCCATCATATTAGGATTAGTACACAGAGTCTAGTAGGGTATGGGGTAGTGTCAGGGATTCAGTATTTCAATTGGAAAATTGGAAAATGAATCCAATGTGTATGCAAACATGTGCTACACAAAAATCCTTCCACTCTCATCCAGAACAATTCCTTGACATTTCCTTCGCTCCAAGTAAGACACAATTTGAGGAGAAGAGTTATAAAATCTGTGAATATATATCTGGAATGAAAATTGCTCAGGAGTTTAGAACTTTGAAGGTGGTAGACCAGTTTCCAAAAGTAAGGGACAGTGTAAACTCCACAATCATGGAGCTCTGCTGGCCTAAATACTTCTTCAGAAACTGCCTCTGAGGTTGGGCACTTGAAATATATGTTGTTGTCAGGAGCTTTAGCTTCCTTTGTAGTGAGACCATCAAAGCTGGGTCTGCATCTATGTGACCTGGAGGACATGGTCTCTTATATTCCAATGAACATTAGGCAGCAGTGCTGAATTCTCTCTTTGTAGATAATTGTGGCCACTGGGGGCTAAGTGTCTCCCCATGTGGAGTGTGAAGCTATTTGGTCACCCCTCACTTTTTGTGGTGTTTCTTGCCGCTGCACTGGGAGTTTGGTATTTGCTTCACGAAATTCAAAAAGTTCAACTAGGACAAACTGCTGGAGGGAGTTCTGTCACGTGTCGTGGGTCTGGGTATACAGGAGAATACACCAATCTGGCTTCTATCCCACATAGCTTGCCCCCTTGACCATAGCAACCTGATTCTGAACATTGCCCTGAAACTTCTCCATATAACAAGATGCCTCTACATACAAGGTTCTGCTGGCTGCTCCATGTCAGTCACAACCCATTTGAAAGCCAATGGCAGATCCACATGACCACACCACAGATTTTTTAACACACATGTGCACAACACTTCTCTACGACCACTAATCAGCAGGCTCCAACTTACTGACATCTCTGTTCTACATCATTATCATGAAACCCTGTCAATCAAGGCAGTGTCTGGTACACTCAAATCAGCAACAGGACATTCATGGTTGTCCAGTGCCACCTGGTCATGGGAATTTCAAAAATGTCATGGTATTTATGTAGCCATTTTTCAAGGATGAATTTGGAGGCACTCTGGGTTTCAATTCATTCAGGTACCGTTAAATGGTGAGGAAGCTCATTTCAATGAATGCTCTAGAGAACTCTCACAGGCAAGGTTTCCCAAAGAGTGGCCAAAAAGTTACATGAAGCCAGGCCCATAGAAGTCTACAATGTGAGGTCCATGTTTGTTTTGACTCTCAACTATGGCTGCCAAGTCTTTCAGAATAAAATCACATGATAACATTGCTGAGATTCCCTGTGCTGTGTGGAAAGCCACCCTTGGTCTAGATCTCAGTTTCCAAGGGTGACTCCCATGTGTGGCCTCCAAAAATCTCAACACATTTCATGGCAATAATTCTCTGAGGTCAGTTCCACAACACAGTCTCTAAGGGGAATCACACCAGAGTTTAAACCCCGGTGGACCCAGTCATCTCCCAACCGCCACACAAATGACCAGAATTAAAACCAAAACACTCCCACATAGCCCTCATATTCTTCCATATATACACTCATCATTAACTGTGGCTGGATATTTCCATGAGGGGCACATCCAAAGACAGTGTTCAAAAAAATCTCCCTTGCCCCTCATTTGCCTAAATTTATTGTGGCCTGGACACCCTTCCTGTGAACCAGGAGTGATCAAGTAGGCCAGCTCTTAATACTGCTCTGCTTCTCCAATTTGAGGCCTACTGCCTGTCAGGTATAGACTCTTCATGTGATTTGGAGTCATGAGGAAACCCAAGCACCTCTGCATGGCTTTCAAGAACTCATTTGACCCAAAGGATCCCTATTCTCACTTGATAAAGGTCATGAAACTAAGAGAGAAAGGCAAGAAACTTCATCCACAAAAACTAAACTTTTTGCCATTTTTTTTGGATGCACACATGGGATCTTTCTTTAGATCCATCTGGTGCTGAGAATTTAAGCCACAGCCTCATACAGGGCCAAGATGCTGATTCAGACGCATCCCTTTCCAAAGCAATTAAGCAAAGAGCCACAGGTGATGCCCATTCTTTTCCATATGAAAATTAATTTCTTCACGCTTCACAAAGTGTGGCCTGAGGCAAAAACCATCCTGACATTAAGGGCAACAGTACAATAGGCAAGCAAAAGGTCCAAAGCAGGGTTTCTCCTCTGAGACTTTCCTGGTCACACTGATATCTGAGTTTTCTGAGAAGCCCCATTCCCTTCAGCTATTCAGTACATGGCCATTTCACAGAGTGTGGAAGTGGTTTATATCTTGGACACAAAACCATGAGCCTATTCTGGAGAGTTTCCAGAATTCAGGAAGACAACTGGAACTTGGGAAGATAATAGGTTTTGCCCATCTATAAGGCAAGCTGCAGTCCATTCATAAATTGGGCTGGATGAATGATGGGAGCTTTCTATTAGACAGGACACATCCATTGATGCATTGTCTTTTCTAATGTCTACAACCACGGACACAGTAGGATACACAGATATAGAAACACTTGCCTTGTCAAATGACATACAAGAAACAGTCCACTCCAAACCAAACAAACCGACTTTCCTATCTATTCTCAGAACATGAGACAAAACCGCATACTCACACCCATACTCAAACGGCACCTCCTTCACCCAAGTAGGTGTGTGAATATATGGAGTGTCCTCTGACTGGTGGGCCATACTCTGTTCCACCGAAATGCCCTGTAGGGTCTCAGATCTTGTCTCCTTTTCCAACTCTGTGAAGTTGCCAGGAGCCATTGGTGAGCAACTATCTGCTTTCCCTGAAAAGGCCCCTCTTCAGAGCTCTCCTGGCATTTGGCCATCCTCACATCAGTAGGTACCAAGAAAGACTGACCCTATCTTTGGTAAATCCAAACAAGTGAGCCCAATGTGACTGAGACTGGGACTGGCTCTGGATGCCTTGCTTCCTGGATCCCAAGTTCAGAGATTTCAAACACCAAGGAAGTTAGGTAGGTCAATTCCTTCAGAAACTGAAAGAGGTCACTGCCTTGACAACCACTTTGTGCTAACAGTTGTTTCATAGGGTCCCATGAAATGGAGGCTGCCCCTACTTCCTGTGACACTTTCAAAAGTAAGAATGGTATTTCAACCATAGGCACCTGGGAACAGCTCTCCACACAGGCCTGGTTTGGTCCATCTTCTCTATATTAAGAAGAAAGCGGCTGTTTCAGACACATCCCTTCGTCCTGACCAGGGTTTTTGCCATGGAAGATGATTTTTGCTCTCTTAGGTCCTCCATAGCTGCCTACATCTTATCCAGGGATCATTTCTGCATGGACCTTTGAGGTTCTCAGCAGGTGGAAGATCCCCTACATTCTTGTATTGTAAGACCAACTCTGTACCTGCTCTTCTGTAAAGTGAGATTGAGCGAACAGTGTATGGTTAGGGTTAATAACAGGTTCGATTTGGGTTAGGAATCCTTCTGAGAGATGAATAATGGTATTGGAACCAACAGAAATCTAGGTAAGATTTGAAGCCCAGTAAGGCATTAGGCGCTCGAGTGGGATACTTAGTTTTGAATTATATTCTGCACAGACGTCTCAGATGAATCGATATACAATGGCATAGGACCTTGTATCTTCGATGATTGAATGTTGAAGAGAACATCCAGTCAAAAAGGGATAGTAAGTAGGATTAGGATGATAGTTGGTAGGTTTAGAAACAAGAGTGAGTATAGGAGTGGGACCAAAATTTCTTTAGCAATAGGCTTTTGCGTAGAGATTGAATATAAATGTCAGCACATGTGAAGAGTCAATCACAATAATGAACTGGGATAACATCCTCACTCCATGGGTGCATCCTCCGCCAAGTGGAGGGGCCCATGGGGGACGAACCGTTATGGCAAGGGCAGAAGATAGTTGGTCAGAGCTGTTACTCATACTTTTATATAAGAAAGAGAGATCTGTGGGGATGTAAACTTAAGAAATAAGCCTGTGAGAAGGGTAGAACATCCTTTTAAATATTGGCAGCACGGTCTTCCATCTCCAGACGATGATGGACCTGTATGGGTTTAGAGGCCAAAATATTAATCTGTTCTTTAATAAATTGTACCAGCCTGTTTATAATGCAGGGTCCTATGGACCCAATTATAAGTAAACCCAACAAAGGGCCTAATAGGGGAAGAAGGTAGGGTAGAAATCCATAAAGCCCAGTCCAGAGGGGATTTTCAAATAGTTCGCGTCATCTCTTTCTAGATCTTATTGAAGGTGCTTAATTTTAGTGCATACTATGCCTGATTTATTGGCATAAAAGCAGCATCGTTCCCCTAAGCCCAAGCAAATACCTCCCTGGTTATCTGTCAGCAAATCTAACCCTCGTCTTTTTGAAGGAACACTTCTGCCTGGGAGTCTATTTGGTCCTGCAGATCTTTAATGGTTCCTGATAGAGTTTGTACATCATTTATAAGTTGTTGAGACAGGCGATGGTAAGAGTGTATAGCTGTGCCTAAGCCAGTGTACCTGTGCCCACAGCAGCTGTTATTCCAAAGCTGGCAATGAGTGGTAAGGCCTGTATTGCCCACCTGTGTCTTTTGACTAAGGTGTCTAGGCTAGGAATGGGTAGAGGTTCATCTCCTGGGTCTATAGTTATATCAGGGAGT
Organism: Callospermophilus lateralis; assembly: GCF_048772815.1. Lineage (NCBI taxonomy): Eukaryota > Metazoa > Chordata > Mammalia > Rodentia > Sciuridae > Callospermophilus > Callospermophilus lateralis. The sequence goes on from NW_027513073.1 coordinate 276,401, forward strand.
AATAAGGCAAGAACAGAGCCACCGGTCCAATTCGCTGGAAGCCTGGGGAAGGCCAAGTTTCCTCCACCCATTAAAACTCTGCCATTGGGAGGACAAAGAGTTGGGGTGGGTGAGGAATAATTTTGTATGTTGAGCAATTTTCAAAGAAAGTAACTCCAACATCAATATCATAGGTGTTATTCTGCATCGCGCCTAAAAGACATAATGTAATAGTGCCTATAAGTTGTACTTAAAAAGGAAATCCGGGTTGGCATGTATTATCATTGTCTATGATAGAATTAATAGGAACTGCCATAGTCATAATTGCCCCTGTTGTCATGCAGAGCCAGCAATCACCAGCAAGGGTGTGGTTGGAATTATTAAGCAAGTAGAAGGTAGTTTCCAAAATATCTAATGTATTGGTATCTAAACCTGGGAGCTGAGATTTAGGCAACATTAAGGGATGATATGTGAGCTCAGGGATTTGGGGTTTCAAAAGTTTGATTATGTGAGGATGTTTGACAGCATCAGTGGTTCTTCCACCATCAGTGACCCCTGTAGGGGCCTTAATGGGCCAGCAGGAGGGTTTACCGACAGGGCCTTGGCAACCAGCTGACTGTAGCTTGGTGTATTTGCCTTCTACTCCCTGGTCAAATAGAACGGAGGTATAATGAATAGTTGTCCCCCCTGCTGCATGAGTTTTAGTTTGGGAGGCTTCAAAAAATTGTTCTCCCTGCTTGTTAACACAAATTGAGGGCGACACATAACAAGAGTCATGCCTCGCCTGGGTATGCGAACAGGTTGCAGAAGAATTTTGGAGAGCTTTACTTGTACTAGGGGGAATAAACTTTGACTTGTTAACACATACCCATTTAGGCTGATGAATTCCTCCAAGTTAATGGTCAACCTCGGCATGGAGGTAAGCCACCTTAGTCACGCAGTCAGCAGTCTCGGTCCAACTAGTGGGAGCCTGAGTCCAAGATCATCACTTGCATTCACAGGGGGGCCCAAAAACTTACACCATGATGTTGGAACGTGGAGGGCCAAGGCCTCCATGTACAAACCTGTTAAGCAGAAGTGCCTAAATCAGGATCCTCACACAGATTGTTGGCTGCATCTGAAAAAGAACAAAATTTGTTCTCAGGGGGAGGCCCTCCATCCCTGTGTTGAGGTAAGTCATTAACCTGTTTAACCAGGCATTCTGGTAACCATCTTGGGGCTGATTGCTCTTGGTCCAAAAGACAAGCTGAGCCTCGTCCCCAGATGAGAACAGGATCTGGACTTTCCATTTATTTGTAAGGGAATTGCACCACATAAGAGGTGGGCGAACAGAATTGGACAAGGGATGCCAGTTTCTGTCTGTGGCCGAATGGCCTTCACTGTCTAGGGTAAGAAAAATAAGGGGAAGTAAGGCATGGTTAAGGCGATGCCTGGGAGTGGTAAATACAAGGGCGGAAGCCTTATGGAGGGTTATCCAAGTCTATAAGGTAAGGTGGGCACATTCCACAACGCCTTGGCCCTGAGGGTTGTATGGAATTCCAGTAGTATGACGAATTTGCAAGGTAGCACAAAACTATTTAAACTTGACACAGGTATATGCAGGATAATTATCTGTTTTAATATGTATTGGTTTACCCATTATGGAAAAGGCTGAAATAAGAGGAGAAAGAACATATTTGGTAGCCTCTCCTGAATGTGGTGATGCAAAAATAAAGTCGCTGAAGGTATATATAGAAACGTGTATATATTTGGTAATTTCAAATTCAGGAAAATGAGTAACATCCATTTTCCAAAACTGATTGGGCAGTAATTCTCGGGGGTTAACTCTCATGTGTTGAATGGGGAGGGAGACAGTGCAACCTGGGCATGCTTTTACTATTTCTCGTGCCTGTTGCATGGTAATTTTACAAAGTAATTGAAGGCTCTTGGAATTTAGATGGTGAAGATTGTGTAACTCTGTGGCCTTTTGAATGGAGCCCACAAAAATTGGAAAGATGGAACGAGTTGCTGCATCAGCTTGGGCATTACCTTGTGTTAGAGGCCTGGGATGATCAGAGTGTGCCCTGATGTGTTCTAAGAAAAATGGGTGTTGTCTGGCCTGAATTAGCTGCTGAAGCTGATGAAAAAGAAAGGCCACATTGGAAGAAGCCTTAATGGTGGGGGAAATGTCCAGCAGGGGCACAGAATGAGCAATGTAGGCACTGTCTGTATAAATATTAACAGGATTATCAAAAAATATTATAAAAACTTGTGTTATGGCAAACAATTCCACAACCTGTGCTGACTGATAGATAGTATCAAAGATGGTAGGCTGGTTATTGACAACAAAGAGCGCTCAGCCATTACTGGAACCGTCTGTAAAGACATTAAGGGCTTGAGGAATGGGAGCCTTTTGAGTAATTTTGGGAAAAATAAATGGATGTAACTGGACAAAATGTAAAAGGGGGTCATTGGGGAGGTGGTTATCAATTGTTCCCCAAAAGCCTGATAGGGCAATACCCCATTCATCCCGTGTCTGTATTAAAAATTTGGTTTGGTCCTTCATATATGGAATTAAATTATTATGAGGTTCTTTGCCAAAATGTTGTCGAGAATCAAATGACCTTTAATAATAATAGAAGCTACCTGAGCAAGATTAACAGTAATAACCTTGGAGGATGTGGTGGGTAAATGGACCCAAAGCAAGGGGCAGCCTTTATTTTTAAAATGTGGATCTCGCTGCCAAATTATTCCTGTGGGTGTATGAGGAGTTTGTTAAATAACCAGAACCAGAGGAAGGTTATAAGAAATTTGTGTAACAAACTGTTGGGCAATGGCTTCTGTGACTTGGTTTAATGCCTGTGATGCCTCGTGTGTAAGCTTTTGAGAGGAGGAGGGGTGGGAATCACCTCTCAAAATATAATTAAGGGACAAAAGTACACAAGTGGGTAATTTTAAATATGTTCTTAGCCATTTAATATCCCCCAGTAATTTTTGAAAATCATTAAGAGTGTGAAGATGGTCCACACGTAGTTGTATTTTAGGAATTTGAATCTGATTATCTTGAAGTTTAAGGCCCAAATAGGTATAACAGTCCTGTGTTTGAACCTTATCAGAAGCTATCTGCCGTCCCAAGGTAGTGAGGGTTTTGTAAAGGTCCAGGTAACAATTATTAACGTCATGGATATTAGGTGCAGAAATTGACAAATCATCCAATTAATGTAAAATATGAATTTGTGAACATTGCTCTCTCACAGGGTCTACTGCTTGAGCAACGAATTTTGGGCTAAGACTAGGGCTGTTGGCCATACCTTGAGGAAGAACCTTCCATTGAAATCTGTGCATAAGGCCCTGAAAATTAATGTGAGGGAGACTAAAGGCAAAATAGGGTCTATCCTCAGGATGTGAAGCAATGGTAAAAAAGCAATCTTTTAAGTCAACAACCATTTTACAATAGTTTTTGGGAATAGCCACTGGTGT